>NC_025999.2:95510101-95752554 GCF_000442705.2 Elaeis guineensis | reverse complement strand
ATCAGCAGCTCTATTGCAAATATTATGTTGTGTCGTTGTGTCATAGTTAAGATACTTTTTCAAGTGTATACTTTCTGCTTGAAGCGCCTCCCCCTCCCTCCCCTTGTTTTGAGGCATTTACATTCTTCAAGTGATTATACGTTTGTATTACCTTCTTCTTGTCCATCAATATTGGTGACTAAATGGGTTCCTGATAGGGCCAAAATTTGCTTTTTTGTCTTCGTTGTTGAGCTATATCATTATGTGCTTCCACAACATGTCCATCTTGGTTTTCCTAAGGTGTAGAAACTACTCAACTCAAAAGTGCACTTTGAAGTTTTCCAAATTGTCATGTTTTATTTTGAATTTTTTTGAATTGATTCTTGGGCTTTTATTTTAACCACCCAGACAAAGCAAATTGCCTTGTGTGTTCAGATGATCAGATGCTTGTATTGTGTTTCTGCATCTTGCTTGTTTCTAACAGCATTTAGTGATTACTAAACAGGTTGTCCGGCCTTGGAAGGAGATGTATCTCTTGAGGACCTGAATGAAGGCGTTAAACCAGGTCACAGCAGGTTTTTCGGTTCATATGGCAGCTCTGATTATGATTCTGGGCAGTACAATGAGGACATGAAGAAGTTCAGGAAGATGGCACTGGCAGCAACCAAGGACTACCCCAGCACTGAATACAGTGCACCAACTAGTGATTGTGGTCAGAACCCATCAGCATCAAGCAGTGAAGGCCAGCATACACAAGAAATGGAAATGGGGAAGATGAAGAAAGACAGCTAAGGTTTTCAGCAGTTGCTCGTGAAAATTTCAACTGTTTTATCTATTGTAAAGTCCCACCTTATTCCTACTTGACCACCCACCTTATTTTCATACTTGACTTTTTATTGAGAAAAGCAGTATGTGCATGGGCGGGATATAGGCTTTGGTAGTATTAATGTTGTCATACATGTATGCTTTCTATTCTTGCAAAAATAATGAAGAGCTAACTGATTCTTTGACGTTGTTTAATTGCTTCTGGGGTTCCTTCTGGCCTGTGCTGGAAGTGTGTTTTAAACAAATATCATTCATGAAGACTAAACAGCTAGTTATGTGGCTAGATTAGCCAGCCGTGAGGATGACTAGAGTTTTGTCATGCAGAGGGTATGAGCCAGCTATATGGACCCGCTCGAGCTGAACTATTTGATATCGAAGTATTCTAATGTAATCGTGATAAACTATGGATTTTGACAGAACAGTTGCTTATGTTCGTGGATGGGTGACGGCTTGTTGTTATGCATTCATCGCAATACAATATTATTATTCTGACTATTGTGTGCCATGAAGTCCTTGGTGGTGTACACAGTATCGTTTTGACTTTTATGCCTTGTAATTCTTGGTGGATAGAGCTATTTTTGACATCGATTGTGATTTATTAATGTTGATTGCGACTAAAGTATTTGTAAGTCCTCGATTTAAAAATCAAAATAAACGTCCTGCGTATGGGGACAGTTTTGGAGTAAAATGGATGCCAGCCAATGTTTGGAAGAGGAAGCAGATTAGAGTTTCTAGCTCTTGCTGCAAGACCAGCGATGCAAGCACTAAAAAGTTCCGGGTGGTGGCAAACAACCATGATGTTGCTAAAAACACTAATGGAAAAATCTAGTTTCTATCACAACCATCTAAACGATCCATCTAGCTGTTAAAAATTTAAGGCTGAGCTTGTCTTGTGGTTCTGCTGCATTATCTACGGTGGGAGATTCTTAAGCCTCTCGATCTTTTTCCCTAACCTCTACCAGATTTGTACAGCAACATAAAGAGCTCATTTCACGCATGAAATTCCGGAACTCGGTTAGTCCACCTTGATTGTAGGTGGAGCATATCAGAAATTCGCTGCCAAATCTTTCTATGGGCAGTCTTTGTTTGCCCGTCCTCTCTGAGTTTGAGCAGAGAAGATTAAACTCTATTTGGTTAGTGCCGAACAAATTACAAATACAACGGAGGTCTTGAGAATAAAAGCCGCGGTCCATGAGTGGAATATGGCCCTCTTTGCGATAATATCTATTTACCATCTCAACTTCCACAGTTCGTTCTTTTTCTTAAGGGACAACTAGAGGAGAAGGTTAGTATGCCTGCCTGGGCTATCTAGTGGGTGTCCCACCTGTCATGGTTGACCTTGAAAAAAAAAAAAAAAAAGGAATTGCTGCTGACATGTGGTACTGAAGCTTTTGTTTGGTGCCAAGGTTGGGCCCCAAGAAATTTTTTTTTTTAAAAAAAAAAGTTTTCTCAAAAAATTCTAGATTCTTTTTCTTGCACTTTTGTCGAAGATGAACACCACCCCCCACCCCCCCAAAAAAAAAAAAAAAAATCCCTACCAACTTTTTCTTATTCCATCTCTACCAGCCAGTCCCTCTTTTAACAGCCAGTCCCTTCTTATATTGGATCTCTCTCCATGTGCCTGGACAAACTGGACTGGGCTTACTGGGCCGGGCTCGAAAAATAAATTTGTTATCTTCAAGTCCGAAATTTCTTTATTTATGCCTTGTTTTTTCCCACCAAAAATGGAAAGAACGTCCCTCTCCGATTGACCGCTGCCCCTTTCTCGATTTGGGATCTAGGGCTTGATCTCGTGCCGCGGTGGGGAAAGAAACCCTAGATCGTTCGGGTTCGAAGAACTTCAATTCCCCAGTTCGAGTCCATGGCGTCCCGAAGGCGAATGCTTCTCAAAGTCATCATCCTCGGAGACAGCGGGTGAAATACTCTTGGAATCTTTCCGTCGATTCGAATTCATTTTCGATTTATATCGAAAACAATTATTTTATCCTTCCTTCTTTGTTTCTGGTTTATCGTCGCCTTTAATGATTCTTGATTTTGGTTTTTTGTGTGAATCTTGTTAGGGTTGGGAAGACGTCTCTGATGAATCAGTATTCTCGAATGCCTTAAAACTCTTCCTTTTTCATAATTATTGAACAATCTTTGATGTATCTTGGGTTATGGTGGCTGATTTGTTTTTGATGGTAATGTTTAGGTATGTGAACAAGAAGTTTAGTAATCAGTATAAAGCGACCATTGGAGCTGATTTCTTGACAAAAGAAGTCCAGTTTGAGGACAGGCTATTCACGTTACAGGTGAGTTCTAGGGTGCTAAGGGTGTTTGATTTTCTTTTATCTGATCACTTTTGATACTTTTATGTGTTTGGAATATAAGCTATGGCGTGGAATCATAGGATTGCATGTTGAATTATAGAAATGGATTTATGTTGGGTGCTTGTGTTGCTTGTTTCCTGAATTATAGGTTTGGATCTTGATATGTTTTATGGGTACAGATGATAGGTGTTATGGGAGTTGTTGGAATTTCCATTTCATGCAACATATTCAATGTTTCTAGGATTCAATCTGCACCAAGCAGCACCAAATATAGTAAATGATTTAGCACAACTTTAGTCGGGCCTATTTTGGATTTTCTTTTTAAAAAATTGGCATTTGTTTCATACTTTAGGATGATTCTATCACTGTTTTATTATATAGGCTGACATATGCAGGCTATGATTCCCTTGGCCATGTGACTGTGAGTAGCAATTTGCTGTCATTATGCCTGCTCATTTTGATATCTTATGCAAAATTTAGTTGTAACAAGAAGTATTTTGATGAAAAGAAAGGGAGCGCTCATCTTGTGCTGGTATGTTCACTGCTAAGTTGTTGAAGGAAGTTCTGTGAGACTTCATCTATCATTGATCAAATCTTCTATTTGACAATGATATACCAATACAAGTGATAGAAGTAGACTAAAATTGATATTCTTTATTTTCTTTTTAAGAATATGATGCTAATTGTTTCATTAATTCCAAACCATCTCTTAAGACTCTTTTGCTTTAAGGATCATAAAGGGACTTATTTGAAGCCACACGGAACTCATGCCCGATGGAGTAGGATAGAGCCAACATTTTTTATATAGATGCCATAGACTTGTCTAGTATATTTAATTAGCCAAAATATCTTGTGGTAGTATAATTTGTCTTAGATTTTGTTGCCCTAATTGTTTAGAAGATTTAGAAGCTCATTCCTGTTTTGTCTTCTTAGTACAATGTATAAACTGAGGAGTTGCATGTCCCCTAGCTACGAATTTGAGGGATTTGACATTTGAAAGAAATATTAAGGCAATGCCTTTTTAGGGTAGAGCTATTTAAGGAGCTTGTCAATAGAAATCATTAATGTTTTTTTCTCTTTCTCGCTGGTCTTGGGTAGTTTGTTGGTTTAATAAAGGATCGATGTGAAATTATAGATCTTCTTGAAGGCCCATATCATGGTTTTCAGAACTGTTCCGAATCGGACGGTTCGGGGCACGCCGAACAGGATCGGTGGAGAATCGGGACAGTTTCGGTATGGAAAATGGCACATATCGGTTCCAGGAAAGAAAGAGAGGAAAACGGGGGAAGAGAGAGAGAAAGAGAGGGAGAGGCCGGTGGTGGCCCTCTGTGGTCGTCGAAAGGTCGCGGAAGCCTCCGTGGCTCAGTTCGTCCGATAGGACTGTTGCAACGAGTGAGAAAGTGAAGAGGGGGAGGTCGTCGAAGATTTGAAGACGGGACGACGGAGGAACCGTCGGAGGTCTCTGGGTGGTTGTCATGGCTATCAAGCGGCGAAAGCGGTGCAGGCAGAGTCGCGGCCGCGGAACATGGGCGACTGCCCCTGTTCACGCGTCGTCCCTTTTTTAAAAGGGAGATGAACAGTGAAGTCGGCATTTGGTTTACCGGCTTCACTTTTTAATTTTTTTTTAAAAAAAATTTAAAAACAGTGAAGTCAGCAATCGACTTGTCGGCTTCACTATTTCAATATTTTTTTTAAAAAAAATTCAGAAACAGTGAAACTAGCAAACTTATTGCTGACTTCACTATTATCGGATCTTTTTAAAAAAGCTCCTAAAATAGGGGGCTTAAAAAAGTCCTCTGTTTCACGGTTGCGAAGCTGGAGGTGGTGTTTACGCTACTCGACGGCTAGCTGGAGATCCTCCGACGGCCTCTCTGTCGAATCCCCCTTGGTCCGGTTCTTCCCCCTTCTCTTTTCTCTCTTTTCTCCTACAGACGATGCGGAGCCGTGGTGGCCACCGCGGCCGTCCGAGGATCCGTGCAGCCCTCAGATGGCCATCAGTGGCATCTCCGCCGCCTCAACCTCCTTCCCTTCCCTCCTCTCTCTCTCTTCCTTTCTTTTCTTCTCTCTTTTCCTCCTTGGTTCGTCCCTTCCTCCCTTCGTTGGTTCGTGTCGGTCTGGTCTGGTACGGGGCCATGCTGGATCGTGCCATCTGCCGGTCGAGACAGCCATCGGTACTAGTATTCAAAACCTTGGCCCATACACTTGACATCTGAAAGGAATCTCAGAAGACTAGAGTGTTTATCGTAAATAATTTAGTGGGAAATGCATGACACAAATGAGTAGCAGCTTTATTACCTTTACTAGTGTTGCACTAGTTTTGATGGTTTTGGGTTAAAGTTGAAATAATCGGTACTGCATATATCCACTTTTTACCTATTTGGTTGTTTGTGGAGAATGTACCTATGTTCCTATGTTGAAAATTATTTTGCTGTAAAATGGCAACCTAGTTCACAAAGCTTTCACCAGTGCACGATTGGGGAAGGTTAGACGTATGCAACCTTACCCTGTGTGCAGGAGGCTAATTCTATGTGCAATTGATTTGTTATTTTTATCCATAAAAGTACACATGTTTTCTTATTTTTCCCTTTAAAAATTGAAGGCTTGTCTAATTGATTATTGAGTTGTTTTTGATATGTAAATATCATGATGTAGGTCATCTGTTAGGGAAATAGTCAATACACATTGAAAATTTGACAAGCATGTCCCTTATTTCCATCAAGGACATGCTAAGTTGGTAACATGGACACATTCAAATTGATGGAGAAATTGAAAGTGAATATCATTTAAAAATTAAGTGTGCAACATTCCTAAAAAGAATAGTTTTCATCTCTCTCTCTCTCTCTATCTCTCTGAGCTTCTCCACTGTCAAGGGAAGAATGGAATGAACTACTTGTGTGTCTAGAAAGATATGGAAAATTTGACTAGGAATTAATATCATGATAAAGTTGTGAGAATTTTGCATGCACCCATCTTTCATTGTATGCCTTTTTTTTTTATATACTTACATCTCCATCTTTTTGAGGTCAACAAGTGATTTGAGATATAAAGTTTAACTTTACTCACAAGCTAAGATCTGGGCATTCTCCTTTGGGAACTTTGACGGTCAACATTGGTTGAGGGTCCTTTGGCAATTCAGCCCTTCAATCATTCAAACGGCTGCACCATGTTGGATATGTGTTAAGTTAATAGTATCTGTTTGATTGGAGAGTGGACTTGTCATCATTGGCATGAGAACTAAGCCTGGAAGTGAACAAGTATGCTTTTATAAAATGTTAAAGAAATTTGTTAGACACCTGCACAATGTGGCCATGAGATGTGATTTTGATGCTGATGGGTTTTGGCTATATTCTGAGGCCCATAAGGCCTTGCAATGTATGAAAATGTTTTTGCGTTTTGTCAATATTCTGGATCAGCTATTTGTGGGGACATAATTAGGACCTGTAGATTCATAAGTGAGAAAAATCAGGTGGAAATGAATCTGCTTAGAAGCACCTATAAATCTTAGTATTTTCATTTCTTTTTTTTTTTTGGTTTGAGAGGGGGAATTAGAAGTAAATGCATGTATCTTAAATCAGGTTCTTTGGTAAAAATCATCCCAACTCTAGTTATTGTTTTGTTCTATATGTTAAGGACAACAAGTAACATCAAGGTTTCATGATGCACAAGTCAATAGAGCATATCTCAATCACTTTTCCATTTTTCTTTAAATATTTATTTTTTAAAAAACTTCATTTTCAATCTTAAAATCAGGATCCAATTCTATGGGCAGAAACTGGAAGCTAATCAAATGATTGCCTTTTCCCTCTTCCCCTCTAAGAATCTCTAATGGACAGAAACTGAAAGGTTTTGTTGGTTTCGCCTTCCATATTAATTTAAGGAAGGGCCAGCTAAAGCAGAACTATGGGAGCTTACAATGACATGCTGACTTCTTCTCTCATCTCTCTTCCTGCATCTAGTTGATATAAAACACTTCTCAAATCACCTCAACAGTTCAAAATGTTATGAAAGTGTGCTCCTTTTTAAATTGAGAAAAGAGCTCAACAACTCAAATGACATGGAGTTTTAATCTCTGCACTTTTAGGTAGGTGCTCTTTCTTTCCATTTTACTTGCTATTTTCTGGAAGCTAATCATCGAAACTGAAGCAATTTTTTTTCACCATATGTAAGAAACAAAAGGAGAACATGCTAAAGCATATGGTCAATATGAAGATGCTACAAAAAGAAATCTATACTAAAGGAGTTATATTATTCAGTATTTCGTATGGTGGAGAAAGGTATATGATAATACAGAAGATGGTGTTGGATTCATGCAAGCACGTGAATTAGATTCAGATATGTCTCTAAGTGTCTAACTTGGCAAGAGGAGAAAAAAGAGATATGGGGAAGCTGTACGAAAAATAATTTTAATTAATATATACTTAATTTTGTATAAAAGAAAATATCACAAGATATTGCTTGTTAAGGTCTTCAAATATACATGTTTCTCATGCAAACTTCCTGGTTAGTTTGAGGATTTTAGGGGAATGATAATATCAAAAATTATTTTAATGTATGCACTCTTAACCAATCTCTAAAAAGAACAAAACTTACAATTTAAACATTATTATATTGGGTCAAAGTAATTGGAGCCAACTCTCCACCAATTTCTGAAAGCTGAAATTAATAATTTTTGATAAGTGTTAAAGTGTCCAACATGTATCCGATTGGATATGCATCCAACACGAATTCTAGGAGGTGGATGTGAGTGTCCAAGTAATGTGGATGAAAGAAGGAAAATAAGAAGCAAGGTTTCAAGAACCACCTTGAGTTAGGCTGCAGCATGTGTAGTCTCCACACCTATTAATAATTTGTCATGTTTTGATTGAAAAAGGCTACTAAGTCTTGCATATTTTTTTATTTCGGAATTGTGATATCCATGTGCTAGCATGTCCACCAGCAGTGGAACTTAAATCCTTGATACAAGGAACAAATTGTAATAGAAATATGGTAGTTTTGCATACAACAACCTTTTTGCTCGTTCTCCTATCTCACATTGTATTCACTGATTTTATGAGTATAGGTGTATTTCTTTCAAGGCATTTCTGAAGAAAGATGCTTGATGGTGTATTGTGTTGTGCTTGCCTGCACTTGGTTGCTTTTATAAAATATGTGCATTTTTTGTTTTCTAGTTTTGCATTGCTAGAAATCTGGCTATCTAAAACATGTTTTTCAAGTTGCTGCATTATCACATACCTTGTAGGTGTATTATTGGGATCTACCACTGTGAGGACCCATGTAAGTGTGCATTTAGTTCCAAAATGATTATGCACAGGGGAGACCTTTGGTACTTAAGGCCAAGGAACCTGAATTATCTCTTTTTGGCCAGTCTTTTGAGTGAGGTCTTATGGACTAAGGAAGTTGCAGTAAGGGCCATTTTGAGGCTGACTATGGTTTGCTTGTCATGTTTGTGATTGGATCTGGTTGGATTTGGATGCTTAATCTGCGAAGGATATTAAACCTTGAAAGGAGGGAATATGTGTGGACCTATGTAGGCATATCTTTAGTCTTATGTAAGTTGTGTAGTAGGGAGATCTTGGGTACTTGTAAAAGATAAGGAACTCAAAAAAAAAAAAAAAAAAAAATCTTCTAACTAGCTTTTTGAGCTGCGGTTCTGGATCACTACAATGACATCATCATCGTCTTCTTAGATTTTTTTTTTTTTGGCACGTCGGGGTTGGGGAGGTGGGTTATTGAGATGGTACGAGCTTGGCTAGTTGGTAGGAAACAAAAGAACTGGTTATTACTATCTTTTATTACTTTGGGTCTTATACATGAAGACATGAGACTAAGTTCATTTATAATTAATGATTATTCACAAAGTAATATCTGAAGCTTCTTGTTCTTCGATGATGAATAATGTGGTGCAAATAAAGTTTGAGATGATTGTGGAAAATTGTGGAAAAGCTAGGATGGACACTAAAGGGGTGCAATGTTGATGGATGGAGTGATTGTTTTCTTAAGTTCCATGAGCTCTTCAAATAGCCATATTAAAGTGTGAGTTTAATACTTGGATCAATTAGCTTGAGCAGAGTAGGGGTAGATCTAGAAACAGTTGTACGGAAGTAATGCCAGTAGTTGAAGATGCTAGTGGTGAGGACATGGTGGTCCTGTATAGTTATGATTTGCAAAATTTAATTCGTAGAATGAATCCATGACCATGATGGATGAGAGTTGCTGGTTACGAACCTGGTCGAAGTTTAATTTATGTGTTTTAATAGATTATTCACAACTTTATTTACTGGGTCCATCTACAATTATTAATTGGAAACTTGTTTATGTGGATATATACACTGACACATCTGGTTAAAATGTGGTTTTGGAATTTTAGATTGTGAATTAAATATTGGAACCTGATAGATCTACTTGGGTTTATGGAACCATACCTTGCATATGTAGGCAATTGTGGGTACGGTTTACATTATAAGAAATTCAATGTGAAAGATTCAAAAATCAAAATAAGCTGAAACTATAATTTTGTATATGACTATAGAACATAAAGAATGGCAGCTCAAGAGATCCAAATGGTTCTGTTGGCTGGTTAACAGAACATGGACTGTAGCCAGTCGATTAAACTGTTGGCAGAGATTGTGGCCTCAAGAGCTTGAGTATCTATCAAACAAGTTCTGTGCAGTCTCTTTATGCTCGGTCATATCCTCTCTCTTATGGAAATATGTATCTACATTTCTATCTTAGCCTTGCATGGCAGTGGATAACCTCATCTTTGGACTCACGTTCTTTATTGCTACATTTTATTCTGCAGATATGGGATACTGCAGGGCAGGAAAGATTTCAGAGCCTTGGTGTGGCTTTCTATCGTGGAGCTGATTGCTGTGTTCTTGTGTATGATGTTAATGTTATGAAGTCATTTGATAACCTGAACAATTGGCGTGAGGAATTTTTGATTCAGGTGACCCTTTATCCATCCTGTCTTCAAAATATTACAGATATGGTAAAATTTGAAGAGTTAACTCCTGTGTTGATTGTCTGTTGTGCAGGCTAGCCCGTCTGACCCTGAAAATTTCCCATTTGTAGTGCTGGGAAACAAGATAGATGTTGATGGTGGCAATAGCCGGGTGGTAAGATTGTTTCCTTCTCCTTAATTTTGGCAAACTAATAGTATTGTTACTTCCACTACCAAGTTTTTTGGTAAATTTATATTACTTTTGGAGTTATTTTTCTCTCTCGGTTCCCAGGTTTCTGAGAAGAAAGCAAGGGCATGGTGTGCATCAAAAGGAAATATCCCTTACTTTGAGACATCTGCTAAAGAGGGAATTAATGTAGAAGCCGCTTTTCAATGCATAGCCAAGAATGCCCTCAAGAATGAACCAGAGGAAGAGATGTGAGTACCTCCCTGGACTGATTGTTTTAGTATCTGGTTTTAGAAGTGTAAGTTTTAAAAGCTGGGCCTGAAGTTTAATTTTGAAAATACCACCCCCCCCTCTTTTCCTCTTTTTTTTTTTTTCCGGGTGATTGGGAGGGTCATTTGAAGTTCGCAGTGTACCCTAGCAGCCCGCCCTATATCTAATTTTAATGGTTTTCTGTTGCACAATTTTTTTCACGTTTGAAGGATTGACTGACACTTTCTTTTGCTGATGAAGATATCTTCCGGACACCATTGATGTGGCCAGTGGTGGACGTTCGCAACAATCATCAGGCTGTGAATGCTAGATGGATGATAGGCAGCTGGAGTGTATTCTCCCAATTTGTTATGCAGCCAACATGTCATGGAATGATTATGTGAAAGCTAGCTTTATTGTAATCTATATTTCCTTCATCTGAGATGATTGGTTCTAGTTGGTTATAGCGGAATATTCTTCCTCCTGTATTTTGTCTCACTGGTGGGATTCATTTGTTTCTGTATTTAAAGACTTAAAAAATTCGTGCTATTTTCTGTGAGTGCACCGTATGGTAGTTTCTGAGCGTATTGCAGACATATCTTTCCAATTTTAGGTTGTTTGATGCCTGAAGGGGGTCTGGCAACTTGGATTTGTTTTATATCCATTTTGTGTTGATTTTTGTAATTTGATCCTTGTAAATGAACTCTCCTGGGGATTGTACCTCGCCATGTGATCTACAAGGTCTTTCTCAAGGCACCGATGCGGGTGATGAGGAGATATCGGTATTGATGTTGAAATGATCCAGTTTTTATCCGCAGACATGCTTTTCAGTCTATTTACGCCAATAGCATTTTCTCTTTTCTTTTTCTGGCTCGTATCACCCAAGATCCTGCTGTGAGTCTAATCCAAGCAACGGTGGCATCCCGCTTTGATAGCTGCGGCCAAGAAGGCCAACCTATTCCCATGGCTTCCAGGACAAAGTGGTGGTGGTTGCATCCCGCTACGGGGAAACGCATCTGATGGCATCCGGGGAAGAATTATAGATGGAATCCGAAAAGAAAGCCTGTGCGGCAGATGGCTTGCAAGGTATTGTTGTCAGAGATGGCATGAAGATGGTGACAACAAACCAGTACCGTTTGAAGTGCTCATCCAAGGCAAAATTGATCCGGTCGGACAAAAGAAAAGGCACTGCCTACTCTTGCTGTTTTGGTAAATCATGGGAGCTTTCGCTCAGCTTTCACTTCTATAGACTGATAAATCCAGAAATCTTCTAATTCTCGAACTAGGATCTGATCAGTGTATGACGTTTCCTTCATGTTGTTGAATAAGGATGTTCAAAGAAACATAAAGTATGTATTCTCATGTTTATGAATCATGAATTTATTTCTTGCTCCTCACATTTATGTTGATTCTTGGAACATTATTTCTGCACAAATTATTGGCACAGGAGATGGCATATGAAACTTTCATTATATATATATATATATATATATATATATATATATATATATATATATCCAGAAATAGAGATTGCCCTGAGGATGCCTCTTTGAATCCATTTGTGAATACCAAAAAATTCAGGTAACGGCTAAAAAGCCAGTAATTGACTGTGATTGGTA
Organism: Elaeis guineensis; assembly: GCF_000442705.2. Lineage (NCBI taxonomy): Eukaryota > Viridiplantae > Streptophyta > Magnoliopsida > Arecales > Arecaceae > Elaeis > Elaeis guineensis. Next base: position 95,740,446 of record NC_025999.2, on the reverse strand, counting down.
GCACTTACAGCTTGATCATCCCAAAAGTAATGGATAATAATACAACAGTGGGCACTTCAACAGCTTCCTTTAAGGACTGGCCTCAAGGCAACTGAAGGGAGACCTTCGGGTCAAAAGCATCAGGTTCCCGGCCCCAAAACTCTATAACGCATAACACTAGTCCAGTTTCCAAGACCCTCAAATGCAACTGTCCGAATAGCTGAAATCTACTGTTGAATTTATCTGAAGGTAAGATATCAAGCCTGACCTTTCTGATCTTCCAGGGTAACTATTGGTGCAAACCACTTCTTCCATGGAGCATCAGCTTGTTGTTCGATCCAAGACAGGAAGGTGCTGTCAAGCAGGCAAAAGAAATTTACATAAAGAAGTTGGTATCTCACTGGAACAAATCTGAAGTTTGCAACTTGGACGAATGGCCAAACTCCTGCCTCAACAAGAAGAGCCGGAAGGAAATCCTTCTTCACATCTTCCTTCACTTGGTCCATGCTCTTCCCAGAGGCAAAACCCATGTATGAGAAAAAGATAAGTAAATCCAAAGGCCCACAGAGAAGCCCATCTGCAGCAACCTTTGCAGTAACAAATTTAAAGGATTTAGGTTGCAGTTGAAGTCGGACTCGAATGTAATAGTCCAAGTATTCATACCTATATAAAGGAAGAAAACCAGTGAAAAAAACACGTAACAAATTTGTGTATATCTGCGAGATACTCAGGCTTGTTCCTGTCAAACAATCCCAACTCTTCATTTCAATTTGCTTCAGTTCTACAATAAGCTTTGAGAAAACACCTATTTACTCAACATAAAGTAGTCACAGATTTTTCTCAAGAAATTAAGGTTGCATCAAAATGAAGCAAAGTGGTAGAAGACAGAATTAGAACAAGCCACAAATCTGTTTTCTTGAAAGTTGGCCTTGCAATTTGCAGCTTTACAACATGGCCGTGCTCAAATTTTAGAATAAGATTCAAGCAGCAAACAATTGCCAATTTAGTGAAGGGATACAAATCCCCAGCCTTTAAAACTACACTGGTGGGTATTGCTTTGAAATTTAGACTCCATTCCAGAACAAGAATGACTTTCAGATGAACCATAGTATTGGTAAATCAATGGTTTGTGATCCATAATTGTTGGCCAGCAATTAATGATGCATACACACACATATGTATGTATGTATGTATACAAATGTATGCATGCATGTATATATGCATGTATGTATGTATACATATGTATTTCTATATATAGAGAGATAACACTAGACTTAGGCTACACTTGAATGGATCTCCACTAAGATCCAATCAAGTCTATATCGGACAATGGAGATCCCACATCGATGACATGGGCTATTGGATGCGATCTGTTAGCTCTAAACTGCTCATACACAAAATAAATCACATGATTTCGAGATATCTAGCTTATGCACAAGTGGTCAAAAAATTGGACAATTTAAATAACATCAAATTATAATATGTTCTTCTGATCACTTGATTCATAGGTTACAAGCTCCAAATCACCAAATTCAGGTCTATATTGGACCATGGAGATCCCACATCAATGATGTGGGCCATTGGATGTGATCTATTAATTCTAAGCTGCTTATACACCAAAAATCATATAATTTGGAGATATGTAGCCTATACATCAAGTGGTCAATAAATTAGATAATCTAGACATATCAAATTATATATATTCTTTTGATCACTTGATGCATAGGCTAGAGATCACCAAATCACATGATTTTTTGTGTATAAGTTGTTTGGAGATAGTAGATTAGATCCAACGGCTCGGATCATCAATATAAGCTGTTTAGAGATAGCAGATCACATATCTGACCAGATTATATACATACTTACATACTTACTAATTTACTTATTTATGAACAGAAATTTTAAACTAATTCCACAATTTATGAGCCTTTATTGCATGGGAAGACCAAGTTTGTTTATTTGCCTGCACATAAACTTCCAGATGCATTCAGCTTACAAATTTCAGTAAAAATTTCAATCAACAAATGCACCATTCAAGACAAAAAGATACATCCAAGCCATGCTAGAATGTAAAGCCACATATGCAAAAGTCACACACTCTAAGAAAACTAACCAGTAGTGGCCAACTGGTCCATCATATGCAAATCCAAACGTACTTGTGATAGCCACCCTTTTCCAATTGATTTTGAGCTCTTTATCTTCCTGCTGCTGAACACACAAGACATTATCATCATACAACCAGATTACCCAGATAGATATAAGTCATGGCTGACCAATGTCACTATGGTACTAAAGAATGAATTTCCTAACTCAGAAATCAAAAAATTATTGATTCACAGGCCCGAACTAGCACATGGTGTGTGCAGCCAGGACAACTTTTAGGGATCTCACAACTCTAGGAAATAGACAATTAAAAAGATTCCAACTAAAATTGGTGGCCAAGAGTTCCTCAGTTTGTGACCATAATCATTCCATAAAAGAAATTGGGGAGACCTATCTGATAATTTTACAGCGATGAGGTCCTTTGAGTTGTGTCGCCATGAATGCCTATATGGCAAAAATTAGAATCTTAAGATAATACTAAGGACTAATAATTGTGTCAACGAGAATATGTTGGGAAATAAGGACGTTATCATGCAGAAGGTGAGCGCAATAAGGAATAGAAGTACCTATTAGAATATCAGAATAATTAAAGATACATCGGATAAGGACATGTTGATGGAGAATTAGTTATGAGGGAATTTCTGTATGGAATAATGACCTAAGATTCTTGTTGAATAGCCAGCACAAAAGAAAGACTGGAAATATGATGGACAAGAGTTCCAAGAAAAGAATTGTAAAAAGCTATCACTGATAGCAGAAAGAAGCCTTTCACGAGAACAGATTTGCAAAGTCAAGTCTAAAAATCCAATAACTAATATGTGGGGTAAGGTAAGATTAATCAATGATGTTACCATATGCACCATGAACTTTTAAATTTTTGGGTGTTTATTTCCTGAATTTTGGAAAATCACAAATCATAACAAGTTATTCCAAATTTCATTACAAATTTTGTTAATCATGCCTCTATCACCATCTTCGTTTAACTATCACCATCATCGTATATTTATTATATAAGGTAAAATTACTATAATGAAAATGAGATTATGACGATGAGGGTAAAAAGTTTAGTATCGTCTTAAACAAACTTTTAATAAAAACCGGAAAAGAAAAGAAACAATATAGAGTAATTCCACATAGAAATGACAATAAGGCCCAAATCAAATATTGATGTTCAAGAAAATACCACGGTGTGATTGGTTTTGCCATCTTGGATCCATCATACAACCAAGATCTGCAATCTTTGGTACTGACACTCTGCTTAGGGAAGTGCCGAATCTTGATATCTACTAGTACCATATGGGATGACTTGGTAAAACAAACCATGTATACAACAGAACAGTAAGATTGGTGAAGAAATGCACGACTAAATTAGGTCTAGGTTGATGAAGTGGAATATGCTTCTACACCAAGTCATATACCGAGTCATGCTCCAATTGGGTTTTCCATACAGTAGGTTCTCCAATAAGTAACTGTTAGATTTGACTCAGCTAATTCTTAGATCAACCCACCAGATTTTGCAACATTGGCTTGCCACTGATGGAGAAGCCGAGCTCAGGCCTCAGAAGTTGGAACAAGGGAGCTGGAACAAAAAGAAGCAGGACATGGAGGATTACTTTTTTAGCTTGAAGTTGACAGCTCAAAATATTATAGAAACCTTGCTTTTAAACCTAAGGTCTGTCACCTGAGATTGTTACACTATATAATGTTTATCTAATAATAATAATGATAATAATAATAAAGAAACATATAAACATGCACACATAACAGTGTAAAAAATAACGATAAATCCTAGCTCTCCATCTGAGAATCTCCACTGACTTCTGATATATATTTTACAGAAATAACTCATAACTCTGGGTTTACTGATGCAAGCTAGATGTTTAAGTGCGCAAGGACTTTGATATAGTTCACTTTGTCTAAAAATCCAATTGAAAATTGATACTTCCTTAAAATTTAAGATTGCACTAGCAAATGTTTAAATTTGTTTTTTGTTGGCCAAAAACTTTTGTATGCTTGTTATATGATCAAGCAGCTACTTTCCTTTAAATTTAAATTTTGAAGTTACATAATCATTAAGATCTTGGGTTTTTGGTTGATGCTGGATTATTGTTAATGTATCTGATGTTGCTTGCATACAGACCGCACATGCTAGGTAATCTCTGTATTACTATAGGCCACATCACTTTATCTCTTCTACATTGTTGAATTATGTCCTTCAGTATTCTATGCAGGTTTGATGCAATGCATTCTCGAAGATTTCTCATTGCCAGGACACTTCCAAATGTTTCTGATAGCTAACTTTATATAATGAAATGCATCCTCTGTACCAATTCTTTAGCCATTATATTTGTCTCACCATTTACCGCACTTATACTACACTGGAAAGTTGAAACTTTAGTCCAACATTTTCTTCTTTTTCGCGAACATTCTTCCACCATGTCTGCAAGAGATTCTAAGTGTATCTTTTCTGACCATGAGCATTCCACTTGTGCCCTAATCATGGACGGCAACTGGAATGTTTCTACCAATAAAAATAGAACATTTGCTAAGTAAAGGATTAAAGCAGAATCAATACTGCTTCCCTAACATAAGTCTTTGAATCCAGCTAAATTCTGTTTTTTATACTGAGATATTTTTAGCATTTATGTTACCTTCAACCAGAACCATACAGGATCAAGAATCATCTACTACAAGCATTATAGCACAAATGTTAGTGGTCAGAATCATCTATTCAGGGTTCTATACCCTCTTTGAACTCTTGAACTCAATCCCATGCCCAACTTTGGAGAGCCTTTTGATTTCACTATTATAGTATTTAGGCCAAACATGTAACAATAGACTTCAGACAATTTATTTATCTTTTTCTAATCCTTGTACTCATAACCAAACATGAACCTAAACATTGCTTCTAGAAAAAAAAAAAAAAAAAATCAAAAAAGGGAAATATCTTGTATATCTGCAATGGCTAGCGTAACAGGTATCTGATTTACGGGGCACATGAACATTAGTATCAAGAACTGTAGCAGTGATGCTTATACAAATTACTCCCAAGAATTATTCTGATCAAACAGTGACAACTTTTTCGAATCAGCAACCAACGATCTTTTCTTACTAAAGGTTTCTCCCATTCAGACTCCCAATACGATAGCTCTTCAGCATAAGTACCCCAAGTTGCCATCCTTAACATTTTAAACAACTAAACATGTACAACTCGATACAGCATATACCAATCAATAAAAATCGGCCCACTACCACCTATCAAGAACATGGTACCAAAATAGTAATAACACAATCTTGAAGAAATATCAAGAGGCAAAAGTAGCAAATTACATCTCTGCGCGTAAAGATCATTTTTCTTTTCCTTATCCAATAAATTGTTCAGTCGCTACTGTAAACAACCGGTATTTTCTCTTGCACATCCGAACTTCATAATCTTACTGCTTTTATATGGATTTTTTCCTTCGAAAAAGATATTACAGAAGAAGGTAAAAAGAAACTCAAGGAATATGCACGCATCGGACAAAGAAACGAATCAAGTACATACCAAGAACTAGAATCCCATCTTTCATTAAACGAAGAAAACGGCAGCATCTACCCCAAGAACAACCATAAAAAAATTCAGAGAAAAAAAAGAGAGAGAAAACGAAAGAACAGGAGGGTTTTCTTGATCGGAGATTACGGTGAGTTGATGCTGTTTTCTTAGGGTCGAATGGGTGACGGTCTGAGCTCCGATGTCTCCCAGACCCCAGAGGAACCCGGAGCTGATCATCTGGGTCTTCACCGGATGCACGGCGAGGCAGTTCCGGTACCATCTCCATAGCTTCAACATTGGAGAGAGAGAAAGGGGGATGTTGGTTGGGTTCCGACAGGGAAAGGTTTGGAGTGCCAATTTTTCTTTTATTGGAAAGAAGGGAAGGCAGGTGGTCAGAAGATGCGCAGATAGCGGCGTCCGATATATAGTTTTCCTGTTCTTTGTGCACGGTGTGCAATAAAATTGATGCACGGTGTGTAATAAAATCGTTGCGGAGCGTATCATCTAATTATATTAAAATATATAATTATTATTTTTTAATATAAATTTAATATTTATAATTATATTTTTTATTTAAAATTTTAATAATAAAAATAATTTTTTGTTTAAAAAAATTATAATATTTTATCATAAATTATAACATCTTATTATTATATTATAAAATTTTTAAATAATAAAAATATTTATCATTTTTTTATGATATCATGCAGTAAAATTATGAATAAAAAATTATAATTTAATGATAAAATATTATAATATAATAAAATATTATAATTTATTTTGAAAAAAATATTTTTATTATTTAAAATTTTAAATAAAAAAATAAAATTATAGATATTAAATATATAATAAAAATAATGACTATTTAATCTAATCAAATGAAACAATGTATTTTTTCTACACTAAAATAATTTATAAAAAAAAATATCCTTTACTGTTACGCATTCATGGAATCAATGCTCAATCCAGTCTGCGTGCTTTCTTTTGTGACATCAATTATTAAATCATATCTTACACAACTCAAAGCATGTATATGTATGGATCGGTCCATGACGTGAACGAAGGAATCATTCTCACGCACGAAAGATACAAGCTGAATGGGCCAGACATTTTTTTGTTTGTTTGGGTTGGAGTTGGGCACTGGGGAGTGAAAAAATACTCACCACCAACACATGAAGGATGAGCCCACTATATGCATGAGAGAGAACCAAATGATCAAATAAGCCATACATTAATCACAACAAACTAAAAGTTCCATTGAATATGTAAACATATTGGACAATATTGATTCATAATCAAGTTCTTTTATCTCTCTCGATGTCTTGGCCAGAAGGTTGAGAAGTAATATGCCTGACGAGCAGTATTAAAGCAGCACCAATTAAAGCACCAGAGAGATGAGCAATATGATTAACTGTCGGGAAAGCATAGCCTGTGCCCCAAGTATCAGTCAACCCTGTTGAAGCTTCCAAAACCTAGGAACAATGACAGCAAACAGATCAACATTCAATCAAGAGGCAGTGACAAGAAAAGCATTTGCATGAAATTAACACAGCTGCAAATTTTGGTGGGCTTAGGCCCTCTTTTTTACTCTAAGCGGCAAAAAAAAAAAAAAAAAAAGGGGCTACATAGAAGTCACCTGCAGGTCTCTTTTGTTTTTATGCAACTAGCAACCATCTCTAACTGGTGGTCATGTTGTTAACATTGCAGACAATCTCCATGCATGATGCAATATAAGCGATGTGCTCAGGAGTACTAGTATGCATTCATTCGTATGTTGTGAGTGCTAGCACACATACATCAGTATGTTGTCACCTTAGACGCCACCTACTTTGGAAAACCCTTTGCCCCTAGGGAATTTGTAATTTTGCCCAAGCAACAAACAACTAGTTTTATTCACAGATCATGGTTCTTGGGAGTTCCGCAATCGCCATTATCACCAGTAGAAGACAAACTTGGACTTCAGCTTCATTATAGTAGATGATTGATGAGGGCTTTTGTTGTTGTTGTTGTTGTTAGGCAATGAATATGTTTGGATTATCTTTGCAATTTTTTCAACTTCCTTTGAAACATTCCAATGTTGTCCCCAGGAAAGCTAGAGGATGAGCACCAAACTGCAGAAACATATTACTCTACATCCATATAGAGGTGCAGCTCAGATTTCTAAACTTGGTTGGGATGGGTATCGAAAATAAGCTTAGAGTCCTAATGTAGAATTTGACAAGAAATGTTACTCATATATAATGATTAAGTCGCTTGTATTTGTAGTAAGATATATACTAATTCTTTCAGAATTGAGATTTAGATTGATGTTTTTGGATATGGATAGCTTGGCATGTATATATTAGAAAAGGGCATTCCCTATAATAGTAAAATTCACGAAATGAGTGCTTCAGGGAGTTTTAGGTATGCATTTTGGTGGATTCCATGTTATCCACTCATCCTCCTAATTTTCATCTTCTATTTCCTTAACCCCACCAGCACCCCCCAGGCGCACAGCTTACCTCTTATTCTTCCTAAAGCATTTTTGACAAGAACACCAACCGGTCAGCAAACTGCATTACCTAACTGCTTCCACCTTCATCAAAGGACGAGGTTATTGAACCCACAACCCACTTAACATTTAAAGTGCTTTTAAAAGGTTTAAGCACATTTTACCCATCATTTACAGTATATTGTAACATTTGGTTGATTTTATTTCGAGAAAGTAATGATATATCTAAATTACCAGAGACAGTTATGTTTACCTTATCAATAACGAATTGACCGAGGACAAGAACCTCAATAATCTTCCTCCAGTCCCAGGATATCTGCAATAACCATTTCAGCACATTATTGTAATTTGATATACTAACAACACATGCAATCTTATATCCAGAATAAGCAAGGATTTTTACCTTCACAAGTACACTTATTGCAAAGAGTCCAAAGACAGCTCCAGAGGCTCCTACCGATACAGCGGATCTTGGAAGAACTAACCATGAAATGAGGTTTGCCCCAGCACCCGTCAAGATGTAAGAGATCCACAATGCAAGATTCCCTTCCTCCTCTTCAACAAGCTTTCCTGTTTATAAATGAAACAAAATGGAAAAAATCTAAAATTTAAGTTTATGTAGAAATGTCATTGGAAAAATTAATAGCATTTCAAAGCGAATTAGGAACTCTTACCAAATATGTATAAGAAGAATAAGTTGCTGGAGAGATGTTGCCTGCAAGGATTTATTGGCAATAAAGTTAATTCTACAGTGAAAATCTTTATGCTATTGTCATTTGAAAGTTACCTAGAGGAAGTAGAATTATTTTTTAGGCCAAAAGATCTAGTAGGTTGACATACTCATTTAAGACCATAGGTTAAAAAAGAAGCAAGTGCATCTCTAAAGTTCTAAACAGTTAAGAGACCTAACCAGTTAGCATGGCAGAAAGTAGCAGTCACGAACTGGTACCAAGAAGGCCAGCCATGGTACAAATATAGTGTTTTGACTTTCTGGAGCTGAAAAGGAGAATAATTGTAATTCAAACTTCTTGACCATAGACACTCAATGGTCGAGGGAAAGATTGAATGATATGAATAAGTTCTTATGCTTGAAACACACAGTACTACAGGTAGAAGACGCACAAATTGAACACATTTTATCCCCACCAGATGACTTAAATATGCTGCCATTTTTCAAAATAACAGAGATATGGTTTTTGTATTTTGGGGAGTTATGAAGAAAATCATTAAAGAAACTGGAATTATTTTGGCAGTAGATTTGACAAAGATAGCTGCAAAAAAATTCAGAAGAGGTGAAATTTTTCTGTATGTATCAATGTCGAGTGTTACCTAAGATTGTAAGCAAACTAATAATCAGTTAACACAGGTAGCTGTACATATAAAATATGAGATGAAACTTTTTTTGATAAATAAAATGGAGGAAAAACTTACAAGGGGTCTATTTTTCAATATAGTTTAGTTAAGAGGCTCTGAAGCTTATATGTGAATGATAGCATTTTGCAAATGATTCTCTCTCTCTCTCTCTACAGTAGGAATCTGTAGAACTCTCATAATAATTGTACTTGAAATGACTTCTTTTCAGTAAAAAATATCTAAATATCAATGTCAAGATATTAAAATCATATGTTTATATTTGTTAAACCAATCAGGTGAATCTAGTTTTTAATCTAAATCTCTGATAAAATAGATTTTCATTCTACCATGATTATTAATCATCAAAGATCATATTGCACCAAAACTGGGCCATAACTCAATTATTCATTATGAAACATGCAACTTTAAGTGTCAAGCCATATAATTGTGCTACTGCTGGAAAAAGGCAGAGCATGATCAGGAAAAAGACCGAGCAAAAGAAAAACTAGGATACCCGAAACAAGTGATCTGCCACATAAATGCCAAGGTTAAGAAGTAGGATCCAGAATATTCCATTCACACGTTTGTCTGGTTCCCTCTTTTCTTCAGGTCTTGCAAGCTCCAACTCTGATGTAATATCTTTCAAAAACAGACATATGCCCCTCACATTAACTCAGTGTGCCTTCCACAAAATAAGCACATGAAGAAATAGAGACAAAACAAACAGTGCCTGCCAAAATGATTATATTTCTAGAAACAAAATAAAGCTTTCTACAAGCACATAATCTTAGACCTATACCAGATAAACAACACTTCTTTCAATGAAAAACAAAAGAGAGCGAGTAAAATTCACAACCTACTCAAATAAAAACAATTTCAAAAACTATGATTATACACCAATTAAATAACAAGAAAAGTTGCACAAAACTTCAATATGTGAGATGTTTTGCTATAACTTGTTCTCCACCAGGAACCATGGTTTCACTACAACCAACATGGCTATTACCTAAAAGGAATAAGGACAGCTGAAAAAAGGAAGCATAAGCATGAAAATAGGTCCGAAATTGATCCTCTACTCAAGTTGAAGCCAAATGAAAGAGCACCACATGTATGCTCATGATGGAGGTACGATGAATTATTCGCATTTATAACCCTCTAATCTAGGTAGAGTTAGCTTTACCTGCGTCATTTGCAAAGTTGCATCTCAAGTTCTAACATTAATTCTGTAATCTGCCCAGGACCTCTAAGTTTCCAGACTGAACCTGTTATTCAGTGCTCCTCTTCTTTTTTTCTTTTTTTTGGTTATAATTACAAAGAATATTGTCACTGGGAATAATAAAGAGGGTAAGGAATTAGCAAATTACCAATGTTTCATCTGTTATTCTCTGCTTCTTGCATTGTGATTGATCTCTTCTGGTTAAAAGGTTCCACACCAAAAAAAGATCCATTATGATGAATTTCTCAGTCCGTTACAAATCAAGAACCCATAAATAAAAAGCCCTCTCGCTCTCTGTGTGTGCCACATGCTCAATAAGGCAAGTTTTCTGAAAATTCAAAGCCTCTTATTTTGTTAACTTATTTTATTAACTGACAATTTCTACTTCAGTAATCTTCTACACCTAAGTTCCAATAACTGGAGAGAACCAGCTAGAAGTTTTAAGTATAGAACATGTCCACACTCCATGCTTCACTTCATACTGCAAATTCTGCAATCTAACTCCACTGCTTTGCCTAATTTCACAAGCGCACAGCAACAAGATTACCAATAGAGAAAATAAACCAGAACCAGATAGAACCTATGAACTCTTCATAAACTTCCAACTGAACAACGATTCGACTCGCTACCAGAAACTTTCCGCAAAACATCTCAAATGTCATTAGATTTACATATCATGTTATATAAAATCAACAACTACATCACCAATTTGATCCAAAATCGTAACTTTATAATGAACCACATATAAGAAGCATCAATTCTCATCAATTCATCCAGAACTTATCAAATGGCTTCGCACCAAAGGATTATAAACAACTGCATCATGACGCAATAAAAAATCAATTCACAAACTAAATTAACAGAAAGAGATGGAGAAGACCTGGTTTTCCCATTTTACAAAAGAAATGGCCGCGCCGGGCGACGAAAGGAGCCGTCTTCCGGTGAGAGGAGAAGCTCTGCCGCCCGAGAGTATCGAAGGAGGCGGCGACGGAGGTGGCTGCCGCCGGCGCAGTGGAAGTGCGCCATGCGCCCAGCACGGAGGTCCGGCGGGCTCCAAGGAGTCCGACCGCGGACACAGGGCTCAGCGAGAGGAGATGGAGCTGCCCCATTCCTCCCCGTGGAAGCGGGCGAAAACCCCTACGAGGGCTTTGAGCGGCTTAACGTGGGAAGAGGGCCCAGTGGTATTCATACCAACCGTGTGATTGGAAGCCGAGTATATATTCGAACCGTGTGATTGGAGGAACAGGGGATTCTTTACGTGCCAAGATTGAACGGCTGTGATTGGGAACCTTTCTTGGAGTTAATGTGGTTTTACCGTCTTAGCTCAAATAAATTGGACCAGTGCTTCGCGGGCAACCTGTGGTAGGTAAAATTGTAATTAAATTTACAATTTTACCAACACTTTTTTTTTTTTAGGCCCACCTTTCTACAGACCTATTCTAAGGATTAGTGTTTGGTGGGCGCTAAATAAACTGGACTAACGTCTGGTGGGCCGTTGGAGGGTCCATAAGAGTGGATGTGGTTGTCGTAGAAGGACAGAAAGAGAAATCCTTTGTGCACCGCGGGTGATATAGAAAATATGATACAGAATATATTATTTTATATAATTAATCCATATAACTACTATTTTATACAGTTATCATTTTATATTATATAATTTTATTTTTTTATTTAAAAATTTTGTATGACAAAAATATCCTATTCTTTGGTAAAAAAATTATGACATCCTGTGGCATATTATGATTTCTTACATGCATGATATCATAATATGGCTCAAAAAATTATAATATCTTATGACATATTATGACATCTAACATTAAATTATGAATTTCTACATATAGAATATCATAATATGGTCCAGGATGTCATAATATAGAAAGGATATTTTTGTCCAACCACTTTTCAATGCGTATTTAATGCATGCAGTTCCATTTTTTTCATTTAAAAAATTTGAGTGATAAAAATGCCTCTACTTTTTAAAAAAAAATTATAACTCCGATGGCATATTACGATATTTACGTCAAAATTATGATTTCCTGCACGTAGGATGTCATGAATATAAGATATCATTATATTTTTCAAAAAGTAAAGATATTTTCGTCATTTAAAATTTTCAAATGAAAAAGTGGAACTACAGGTATTAAATACATTGCAAAGTGATGACTATGTGGATCAATCATATAAAGTGATACATTCTACATTGGATTTTCTATATCGCCGCAGTGCACAAAGAATTTCTCTGGACAGAAAAGACACCAAATGTTTGGTGGGCCGCCGGAGATATCCATAAGAGTGGATGGGGGGTCGTTCTTCATGGACAGTAGGGATATTCATTAAATGATTCAAACCGTTAAATTGAATCAGACTAAATCATTTTTATCAGTATCGTCTGGTTTGAAAACTAAAATGATTTGATTTGATTTATGATTTTCATATAAAATAGTTTTACGGTCTGATCTGATTTATGCAAAATCAGACTAAATCGTAAACTGTAATATGTGTATATATTTATACTAAAACATAAATTTTAGAATTGAATCTAGCTTTTGGTTAGCTATAGACGTAATCTTCATTTTTAATAGTTTCAAAAATCATAGCTATATATATTGGTCTGAAAATTATCCTGGTAATTTCAATTTTTATTTGATTAAAATTTTTTTTAAAATTTTTTTTTATTTTTTATATTATAATATATCAAACTGTTAATCAAATCACCAAACAGTAGTTCACCGGTCTGATGTGATTTGATTTGAATGATAAAATGATTTGTTTTGATTAGCAGAATTGGTGAATCATAATTTGTTAGTTTGATTGAAGAATATTTTCAATCAGATTAAATCAGACTGTGTACACTTCTAATGGGCCGAAAAGACACTCCCAGATCCGTTCCATGAAGAGTCCCACCCCCTCGAATTCCTATCAACCATACTAAATCTTCCAAAATGGGATTCCCGCGAACAAAAATCCTAGATTTCTTAGGAGCCTTAACAACTACATGTACGACTAGGAATATAACCGATCAAATGACGAGAAAGATGGAATCTTTCTCGACCTATCTGCCCAATGAATCGCAAACCCCTCCAAAAAGGGGAACATTTTAAACCAGGAATCCAACACTAGCAAACAGATCAGATCTTTACCAACCTCAGACTATAAAATCCCAAAATCCTCCAAAACCGGGGGAAAACACCGAATCGGAGAGATAGAACCCACCTACCCATATAAAGATAAAAACAAACCCCAAAAAAGAAGGGGAAATGAATCGAAAACCCGGCAATATACAACCGATTGCAATGGAACGAGGCTTGATTGTCAAATAAACTATACACCTATTACATCAGCTACCAAAATTTTGGCCCAAATCCAATGGAACGAGGCTTGATTGTCAAATAAAACATCTTGGTCCAGCACCCTTTTTTTTTTTTTTTTTCCTGAGAAGGAGCCTGGCGTTTATCAGCATTCCAAACATGATAGGCTTGAAAATTCAATGCTGTCCTTTTCGACTTATATATGTATCTCTTAACAGTGAGTTTTCCACATTTATGACAGGTGATGGCCATAGATGAGTCCCCTCATCATATCCGTTCAGCCTAATATTTAAAATAGCTTTTCCAAGTCCTACCCATGCTGCCACCAACTCAGCATGTGAGTAAAAACATGCTCATATCTCTCTTCAATTATATGGCTGATGGGTCAAGTCAAAAAGGAAAAAAAAAAGAGCTTGTCAAATTGGCTCTTTCTTCTCATCCTTGCTTCGTTCTTATCATAAGAGCACCCTCAGTCTCAGCTCACCCTCCTCTCTTATCATAGTGGTTGTTGACTGGGTCCTCTGACAATATGTTTGTATTTATGATCTCCTGTTGAAAATTAGAACAATTGAATCAATGAATGGGGAGGGTAGCCTCAAGGGACTATTCGATGGGCCTTGGTGATATCAGGCGCCCAATGGGGATCATGACGTAGTCAATAGTCACTAATTGACAAATATATGTTACATTCAAGGTGGCCACTGCCGGATTTCTTAATTTACCAATTTTACATTTTCTATGTATCCTCGCTTTTCTTGGAGCATACCCCTTTTTTTTTTTTTTCCCCATCCACTCCAAGATTTTTCTTATTATTCCTTTTTTTTTTTTTTCCTGTGTTTTGCCGCGTTTTATTCATAATGGAGCAACTTGGATGGTGCAATTCAAGAGAGCTGAATGACTTTTTCGACTGATTTTTTTTTTTTTTTTCAGAGTTATCAGATAACAAAACTTTATTTTCATGCTTTCATTAACTGGCCTGATTAGTAAAAGCATTGAATTATAAAGTTTTATGTTGATTCGTTGCCTTGAAGTCCTTGGTCTTTGGCTGTGGAGACTACCACCGGAGTGACTGCATCTTTCAGACGCAGCATATGGCCCAAGAATAATGAGCCGCATCTTCTGACACACCAAATGCGAAGGATCTCCTTTGTTGTGTCTGTACATGATGTCTTATGGATGTAGCAAATTGGAGGCTTTGGTGCTTTACATTGTTCTCGTCGTTGTTTGTCTCTAGCATCTGTAGTCCGGGAAGTGGGAGTCCTCTCTCTCAATTATTGCTCGGATCCGTCCTACAAATAAGAGTGGCAATCGGGTCAGATATAAATGGTCGGATCAAATATGATCAAATCAAAAAATTTGAAACCGGATCCAATTTGTTTAAATAAATAGATCAGACTTTAAAATCCAAACTTGACCTATTTAATAAACGGATTATCCGATCCGATCCGTTTACGATCCATTTATAATCCTTAAAAAAAATAAAACTCAATATTCATTTATAAAAAAATTAAAAAAAATCTGTTTCGTAACTTTCTTCTCTGCAACCAATCATCTTCACCTTCGTCCTCCCAATCTCCGTTCGACCATCTCTCCAACCTCCACCCTCACTATGCTCTCGCCACCTCCAACTCCATCCGATCGACCACCTTCATCGAGCTCGAGGTTCTAGAACATTAGATTGGACCTCCGTCACGCTGATTTCCACCGGACGATCGGAAGGAAGTCAGAAGCAGTGAAGCACCATTGCGAGGAGGAGAAAAAGTGGAGGAGGGCCATCGTCGCCGTCGAAGGCTCAAAGCAGTGGAGCATGTGCCGATGGGCCGCCGGCTGAAGATCACCACCAAATTCTCCCTTATCAACTGCTCGATGTATTTTTTTTATGGCTCCGTCCCGTCAATCAATGAGCTGCCCCTCTCCTCTTCCCCTCCGCCCCCATTGTCGCTATTTTCTCCCAAAAGATCGACGAGATCTGAGATCGTAAAAGCAAGAGAGAGAAGAAAAAGGAGAGTGATTGAGAGGCAAAAGCGAGTTCAATCAAAAGACAGGGCGAGAGAGAGGAACGAGGTGATTCTGTGTGGGAGAGGGAGGTAACGGACGGAGTGGGTGAGGCACTGAGGCGGTGATGGATCACAGAAGGGGTGAAGGGTTCTAGCGCCCTAGGACTTTTTAGAAGAAGAAAAAGAGGAAAAGCCAAAAAGGATGAAGCGCGGGGGTGTGGCCGCATGGAGCCTGTTTAATAAATGGCCCTAGTCTGTATCCTCATGGCCCACACCCATGATCCTGGCCTATATCTTCATGGTCAAACCCAATAGTCTATTTATAAACGGAATAAAAAGTTGAGCAGATTGAAAATTTAAATTAATAAATGGTTAAACAGGTCGACCCATTTACTACTCGAATCGTTTAATCCAAATCTAAACCTAC
This sequence comes from Elaeis guineensis, assembly GCF_000442705.2. Lineage (NCBI taxonomy): Eukaryota > Viridiplantae > Streptophyta > Magnoliopsida > Arecales > Arecaceae > Elaeis > Elaeis guineensis. The sequence continues at coordinate 95,724,040 of NC_025999.2, read as the reverse complement.
TTATGATGGATCGAATGCAGATCGAATTGATGGATTGGATCATATTTTACCACCCTGCTACAAACCATCAACTATAGATCGAAACTATCACATCATTCATCCCCACCATCTTGGTCGATAGCCACTCCCCTCCCTTCTCACAAACCTTAGTCCCAACCATAATCCTCGCCCTAAATTCTCTCCCCAGCCTCCCTCCTCCCCCACCATACACCATCGTCTCCCTTGGCTAGCTAAGAGAGGCTAGGGTCATGGTGAAGACGAAGAGGAAACAGGTTTTATTTTTTTTTTTTAATTCTTTTAACCATGCATGGTTAAGAGGCCAGATTAGAAGATCAAGTTTGTGGCTTCTACTGACTGACATGTTGATTTTTTAACGGATTAGTCTAAGAAGTCTACAACTGTTGAAGATTATTGGTATTCTCAACCAAATTTGAAATTAAGATGATATTTAGTAACATGTAAATCTAACAGAATTATATAAAATTTTATAATAGATAATTAAATTATATTATTTATTTCATCACTTTCATACATATAATAATATTATCTCAAAAAGAAATAATCTGATCGTCTAAGAAAAGATGACTATGTGATTACATGGAATCTTGCAATCCTGTAATCTTGCAACAAGATAACTTTAAGATTAAAATATTTCATCAAAATAAATCAAAATAAATTATGAATAGTTTCAGTTAGAAAAAAAAAAAAAAATATAATGCAGATGATGTCAAAAAAATGATTATATTTTTTAAAAATAATAATAATAATAAATAAAAATAAAATATTTTAAAAAATTAATTTATATTTTATATAATTTAATTATATATCAAATATTGCAACATAAAATTTTTGTAAGTTTACAACAATATTACTGTATTTATTAAATATTATAATATAAAATTTTTATAATTTTATTATATAATCATATTTTCTCAGCAAATATATTATCATGATAATATTTTCTATGTAATTCATCAAATATCTCTTAAAAAAAAAATTTATTACAGCCACCAGCTCCAGCTATGAACGGTTGCCTGTCATGTTCATCATGGGTGTATACGATGATATATTATTTTTTGATTGGTTGTTTGTTTCTCTTGGTTATCTAAAATAAATGCCTGATGTCTAACGTGGGGAATTAATGTTGGTGAATGTAACGTTGTGGCAATCCCAATTGCCAACAACCAGCAAGAGCTGCTTCTGCCCCAAATATTCTATTGCTTGATATTATGCTATTGCTATTGAATAAGAAAGAGACGATTGTGTGAATTACTCTACCCGATCTCGTGAAATAGAGATGGAGGTAGTTTTTGTCGATGGGTTAGGTGGCGGAGATGGTTTCATTTGTTGTAAGACTGTAACCACCCATCAGTTAATATTTTACACCGTACGACTCACGTTAGCAGCGTATCATAAGAATAAAGAGCGTGAATTCCGTGTTCGTGATATGTCGTATGACGCATTCTATATATCACTATCGCACAATGAACGTTATACTGATCATATGCAGTTACATCATACAGCCTCACATCTATTTATGGTCACTATCCTGCGATGCAACGTAAAAATTCATGTTTAAAAATAAATCAAGATAGGATGCACAAAGCGGCAATCCAGGATATGAATAAAGTCATGGGAATCGGAATGCATAATTGACCCTAGAACATATTTTCTCCCATCACTTTCTTGCTCGTGCAATTAGAGTAAAAAAAGTGTGGATCCTCTGTCCCACGGAATCTCAGCCATCGGCCATTCATGTGCATAATGACTTCAAATTTTTAATTCCACTGAAAGTGATATCCCACCAAAAAAAAAACTGGGCTCTAAGAAGTTGTGATTAAAAAACAACCATGAAAAGTTTACTTTCCTTTACTTGGAGGGGAATATTACTTTGAACAACATCAATCGATGTGCCAAGTTTTGTGCTTTTGATAAGCATCGTTGCTTCCGGCTTCCCACAAATGTCGTACGCTCTATCTTTTCTTTTTGGTAATAAATGTCGCACGCTATATCAGTGAGAGGCGTCGTGCCTAAGTGGGTGTCTGTGTTTTTAATATTTGGTAATAATTACTCACCATGAATAATTATAACATGTGGATCATGCCGTAAGAAAATTAAAAAAGTGAAGGGAAAAAAAAAAAATCAGAATTCCTTTTATTAAAGTGAAAGTCAGACTTCACAGATACCATATGGCTATGAACAAAAAGAAGGATGATGTGTTAGGAAATTGAAAGGAGAGTTCATTGGAGAGTAGAATTAAATATTAAGAACATAAAAAGGATAGGAGATTAAGATCTTGAGACAGGGAATGAGTATTGGCATTAGATCCTAAATATAGGGTTCAAGTTGTATCTCTCATGCTACATATATAAATGATTTAATTCTTTTACGATGTTAACATTGAATTGCATAAGATCTATCCTAAGATCTACGTAGATAAATAGAAAATATCAATTAGAGTGCTTTGAAGGCTGCATAAAATATGATCTAATTATTATGTTGCGAAAATGACAATCATTCGTTCGCGTGAAAGGTATAACTGAACCACTAAATATATAGGATGAATAGGCAATAGCAATGCTCATATAATAATATGCAAAAAAAAAAAAAAAATCCTTGCACCGAATATTTATGATAGTTATGATCCCATTCAACTAAAATATTCTTATAATAAATACATCATCATCTCTTTTTTATTTGTTGGTGCTTTTTTTTTTTAAATATAGTATCATTAGATCACCTAACATGACTGGTACAATAAACACATTAGGGTAGATAATATAGGATTAGCCGTGGATTTTTTCACCAACCCTTGATGCCATATCAAATTAGTGATGCCCAGAGGAACGGTTTTAACGTCTATGTGGAGAAGTTATTCATTGAAATGAAATTTTTGCGGTACTCAAAAAGTATCGTAAATCCTGTGTATATTAGATGCTGTCCAGCATAAAATAATGGTCATCTAAATTATTCAAATATTTTAAAAAAATTTTTATATATATTTTTTAATTTTTTAACATATATATATAAGTACATGCGATCGTCCATCTTAAAATGGATGGCATCCAACCATGCATAGCAAAGATATACGTCCATTGGTTGGACTAAATTTACTAGCCAGCCTAACTACAAAGTGATAAGCATATTCATGGACGGAAAAAAAAAATAAAAAGAAAAAGATTTAACATAGATGCACCATTTTTTTTGTGATCAGATTGGTGCACCATCCAGCTAATAGACCTGGTCAAATCATAATTTCACGTCTGTGTGTGTTTTTTTCTTTTCCCTCCCATTGATCTTAATACAATAGAAAAGAAGGAAAACTTTTATAAAGTTGATGGTTGGATGAAGGTGGCATGGGGTTTTATGGTTCAGATTATAATAGTAAATATCAGTGCAACTTTCTACCAAACAAAAAAATATCAATGCAACTTGGTCCAAAAAAATTATGTATGCTGAGTCCCATCCAAACGAGTCCAGATACGTGTAAGCTTTAAAGCGTTTGGATAGGGGACGGAAGAAGTCTGCGTCCGCCCTGCAAGCTACCATCACATGGGGACAGCTTTCCTTCTCAACCACTTCTAAACGTTTCCTCCTCTCTTATCACGTGCTAGTCACGCGAGTAACAGCTTACTTCCTTGGCCCCACCCTATCCGACATCGAAAAGTCCAAAGGAAATCCCGCGACTGACCCTCCAATTGCCCCCAAGAATCATCCATAATTACCTCCATGGCCCCACGTGTTAAACACGGCTCCCGGAAAACGTTGCATTATTAACCCAGCGTTCCTCACCTCCCCAACGACCCCGAGCCTGATTTCCTCCCCACTTCCCACTTCCAACGCTCCTTTGGCCGAAAGATCCATATCCATTCTCAACACCGAGTGACCACAACCCAACTAGTTAGCTGTCTGATTCATATCGTACGGTTCTTGATCGAATCCACCCAACCCAACGGTCTCCTCCACGTGCCTTTATTGATCAGTGTTAAGGATCCAAGGCTTAGCACAAAACCCACTTTGGGAACACTAACCAGAATAAAAAAAAAAAGAGGATACTGTTGACTTTAGGGGTAATTTGGTAAAGAAATTAGATATAAGCGGCAGCCCGGCTCTTGTTTCAGAACTTTCTTTTGCCTCCTAGGGGTTTGCACTCGCAGTAATTTTCGGATTCGGATCTTAAAGAATAAGGTCTTTCCATTTTGTCCGGATCCGGTCTTGAGCTCCTCTGCTTCGCCGGCGCCGATCGACGACTCCGGTATTTCGCCGGAACTCTTGTTTGCTCCGGCCAGGTAGCGGGATTCCAGCGGGTTCGGGGGAACGGTGGTCCAAGGAGGGAGTTTTAAGAGAAGGAATGGAGGTGAAATGGCGGAACCAGTGGTTGTGGGCGGCGGTGGTGATGGGTCTGAGCTTCCTCCTCGCAGCGGCGATGGCCTCGGCGGAGCGAGGACCGAAGTCTGAGGACTTGGGAGATGATAGTTTCGTCGAAGAAGAGATGGGTGCTTTGGATTACGTTCTAAAGGTGGTAAATTTCTCGTGGCAGCCCAACGAATCTTCTTACCAACATGTTTGGCCGGTAAGTATAAAGTATTCCTGTTTTCCCCACTTTTCTCTGATTATTTTCACTTTTTTTTGTTAGAATGTTTTTATGAGAATTAACGTCTGAAGTCATTGCATTTATGTATTTTTTTTATTAAAAGCCGATGAAATTTGGCTGGCAAATAATCGTGGGATCGATTATTGGGTTCCTTGGAGCGGCCTTCGGTAGCGTTGGAGGTGTCGGTGGAGGTGGGATTTTTGTTCCCATGCTTACGCTGATCATTGGCTTCGACCCGAAATCATCAACTGCTATATCAAAATGTGAGCTTTTCTTTTTTCCTCTTTCCTAAGTGTTTAGAGTCCTGAAAATTTACTGATATCGTTGAATTTAATTATTATGCGATATTGTGAATGATAATAGTAATACTAGATTAGTGCTATATTTTGTATATACAACAAATCCATGTGAAAATTTATTTGAAAAAAGGCAAGGGAAATATCTATCTATCTATCTATCTATCTATCTATCTATCTATCTATCTATCTATATATATATATATATATATATATATATATATATATATATATATATATATATATTTGTTTGACGGTATGGTTATTGCAATTAGAAAAGTCATACATTTGCGTGAATATCATTAAGGCTCAAATTGAGTAGAATATGAATCTAGTTGCCATTGCATATTATCACTCAGGAGTTTGGTAGGGGTTGTATCTTTCATGCGAAAGGATTCACCTTCCTTCAAGCAAATCCACTGATCGATCGCGCAATCATCACGTTCAGATCTTTGCATCCTGATGAATGAGGGAGTCAGAGTGCTTTGAGATCTGTGTGGGGCGCAATCCAATGGATGATGTCGTGAAATACGACCAATCATTCTTCCATGCGAAAGATACAACCTGAACTCCTCATGAGCTATGTTGATGAAATATTTGAGTTTACAGCAATTTGCGGTGTGAGTATTTGCTGCTTATTTGCCTTGATTTTGATTCCTGAAGAAAGGTTCTCATTTTCTTATAGGCTGATATGAAATAAATTTAAGTAATTTTGTTCTGTTTTATCTTAGTTAGCCTACAAACTCTTGGAATTTATTTATGTTGCTATTTCTGCTGATATGATGGCACACCTTGGGCAGGTATGATCATGGGTGCAGCGGGGTCAACCGTATACTACAATCTTAAGCTCAGGCATCCAACTCTAGATATGCCCATCATTGATTATGACTTGGCTTTGCTTTTCCAACCAATGCTCATGCTTGGAATTAGCATCGGAGTTGCTTTTAATGTAGTGTTTGCTGATTGGATGGTTACAGTTCTTCTAATCATCCTCTTCTTAGGTGATTAAATGTTTATTTGCATAACATTTGGGATTATATTTCTACAAAGGGAATTTTATTCAGGATCTTTATTTCTGGCTGTTTTTTGTAGGAACATCATCCAAGGCATTTATGAAGGGTGTTGAGACATGGAAGAAAGAGACATTGATGAAAAAGGTATTCTTCCTTTCTTGTTTCATGATTTCATGAACAATGTTTTTACCAGCTTGAATCCTAATTTGCATGAGACTCTGCTAATTACAGGAGGCTGCAAAACGTGCAGAGTCAAGTGGTAAGCTAACAATTGCGCACTTTGGCGTTGCATGTTACTCGAAAACTTTCAGAACCTGTGTTTCATTTTTTTTACCATTATTGATTGGTACAGGTAGTGAAGAAATTGAATACAAAGCTCTCCCTACTTGTCCAGGCAATACCAAGGAGCCTCAGACTCGGTCGGAGGTACATAGGCAGCAAGCTTCATTGCCATCTTCTCGGGATGTCAATGCTGACATTGATAACCATTGCAGGTTTCAGTTCTTCAGAATGTCTACTGGAAGGAGCTCGGACTTCTCGTGTTTGTATGGATCGCATTCCTTGCACTGCAGATTATGAAGGTGAGCTCTTCACATGGAGGCATCATCAATTCTACCTTGATTTTATAAATTAAATAGCTAATTGCTTGACCTTGCTTCTACATATCTTCTGCAGGAATATACTTCAAATTGTTCAATATTGTACTGGATTTTGAATTTGCTACAGGTATTATGCCTCAAGGATCTAATAATGCTCTCATGGCCTTGTTAACATAAATCAGTAAAACTGCTGTTGTCTTTCAGATCCCGGTCTCTGTGGGAGTGGCTTCATATGAAGCAGTTAGTTTATACAGAGGAAAGAGAGTGATTTCATCAAAGGGAGATGAAGAAACTAACTGGACAGTTCTCCAGCTACTTCTATACTGTGCAGCCGGCATCCTCGCTGGTGTAGTTGGTGGACTGCTTGGGCTTGGGGGAGGGTTTATTATGGGTCCTCTTTTCCTAGAGCTTGGTATTCCTCCTCAGGTGTGTGCACCATCTTTTTCCTTGCACAGCCATATGATTTCCCATGTAGCTAACAAAGCTAAGTTGTAGTTGCCCTTGCCCTTTGCACTTCAACTATATAATGAGAATGCATGACTCTCCAAATCTTGCATGGCATGCCATTTACTATGTTGTAGGTTGTCAAAATTAATTCCTAATTCATGTAAATGACCATTTGATAACTCTTACTTGACCCATGCATAACCATTGGTCTTTTAGTTTCATTCCCTATGGATTCACATAAGATAATATTTTTAAATGTCAAAGAATTGAAAGTCATTGTCATAATGACCAAGATGAAGGCGTTGAAACTATTGCTAGAGTAAGTTATGGTGGGAGACTGCTTTCAGTAAGCACTCGCAACTTATTTTTTATCATTTAAAGTACGCAAGTAGGGAATGCAATGGCTCATGCACCTTCCCTTGGAGAATACATCGGTATCTATTAATTTGATGGTGTGAGTTTGGCTGTTTTTAGATCTTCATGCTTACATCTTACGCGTGCAAGGCTTAATAATGGAAATCTTTATGCAGGTGTCAAGTGCTACAGCAACTTTTGCCATGACGTTTTCCTCATCCATGTCTGTTGTAGAATACTACCTCTTAAAGCGATTCCCTGTTCCATATGGTAATTTAATTCGCCTGTCATTCTCTAACATCTAGAAAGAATATATACTTCTGACTTTTAAAATTCATATCGATTTCGAAACAATTCATATTTGCCTTCAGCTTTAGTACATCTATCAAGAAAAATGAGTTTCAAGTGAGGAAATATGTAGTTTAGTACACTTCTTACCTCATCCTAATCTCATTTGATCTCTCTTAATTTTGGCAGCTGCTTACTTTGTTGCCGTGGCAACTGTTGCTGCGCTTATAGGCCAACATGCAGTTAGGAAGCTGATTAACATGCTAGGGAGGGCATCTCTCATAATTTTCATCCTAGCTTTCACTATCTTTGTTAGTGCAATCTCATTAGGTAAGAACATGAAACGTCCCGTTCTTTAAATATCTTTTGTTTTGGTATAAGCAAAGATTTCTTTCCTAATCTCTGCATTCTTCTTTCATGACGCCTCTAAAAATCGACAGGTGGAGTTGGTATCTCAAACATGATTCAGAAGATCCAGCGGCATGAGTACATGGGGTTTGAGAACCTGTGCAAGTACTAAGCCTAGCATTAAAGCAAAAGGTGGCAATATCTCCTCGATCAAACTCTAGGGCCCCATGTTTGGATTTCTATTTTCTCCCCATATATGGGTAGCGGCTGACCTGCCCTGCTTTTGTACCAATTTATCAGTTATTTGTGCTAATAAAAAATTCTTCAAAGATGTTACTTCTATTCTTCATTCAGAATCTGGCATAGAGCTAGATTTAAAATCAGAAACTCAGCTGGAATTTAGTTATTCTTAATGCTCATGTGATCAGATTCTCAATCTATTCATGGATATTGTTTTGATCTTGGCGTCCATTTTCTATTCCATTTATGTATATTTTCTGTGCCGTATGGGCCTTGGAGGTGGTTTACATCACTTACCAACATCTGAGCTTTGACCTGGAATATATGCTGTGGGAGCTATCAGACAATATTTCTGCTAGTTCTATCGACAAGCTAGTCTTAAAATTATCCCAAACGGCAGTATTTTTTGGTCCTCCCAAAACAATGCTAAACGGGTCTTCATACTGGAATACATGTATGTGATGTGTGATTGTCAGATCATGTTGGAGCAACCTCATCATAGTGCCAATATTGAGACAAAGTTTAATGGTTCATAAGTAGTTCTCGAAACAAAAGTCTAATCTTTTCCATTCAAAAAAAAAGAACAAAATTTAATCAACAGCCACCTATCATATCATACCACAAAGGACATGGCACCACCATGTGATATCCTATATGATCATCAAACATCCTAAGCTATGATTTTCTTTTGAAAATGCTTACCCTGATAGCCAGCTTACACAAGCAATCAAGGAGCAATCCATCACGACCTGACATAGCTTAAATAAAGTTTTGCTGTGGGTTAGGCCTAAATAAAATGGATAGCATCTAATTAGAATCTAACGAAGGTTCTTGTAGTGGTCCAACGGCTATTTTCCCCAACCGCAACGATATTCTAGGCTTGGCAGTTATTTGAGCTTGTAGGCCATCGTGGCAAGGAAGGAACTGGTATGACCACGGAAAAGATACACGAGCCGTGCTATATACGTGCACCCTTCAAGAAGACCAAGATTTCGACCAAGTTCGCTCCATGTCCTAGCTTCAAGCCCAGCATCTCACCCTCAGCTTATCCTCGTGGAGGGAAAAGGGGAAGGGAAGGAAGCCAAAGATGATGACTTCGCTCCAGTTCTTCTTCCCTCCCACCTCTCAAAACCCTAACTGTAAACCTAAACATACCCACCTCTTCTCCTCCTCCAAGAACCCCATTACCGAAGCCACCCTTCTCCCCTTCTCCCCCTCCTCTACCTCTCTATTATCCTCCAACAACACCAATTCCAGACCCCCATATCCCTCTCCTCCAAAAATCACAATTTTAAGCCCACCCGTGTGAGCCCTCCACCTAAAATTTCCATCTTTCTTGGTTTCCAGCTCTTCCGGCAGAGGCCCTGGGGGAGAAAGATCCAAAGCAGCAGCGGCTTCGAGGGGCAGGGTGGAGAGACCACCGAGACAAAGCCCCCGTTGGAGCAGAAGAGCGGGGGAGGTGGAGATGGGGATGGAGAGGGTGGCGGAGGAGGGGGAGGAGAGGAAGGGGAGAAGAAGAAGGGACTCCTGCCGGAATGGGTTGATGTCACCACAGAGGATGCGAAGACCGTTTTGGCGGCGCTTGCGATTTCTTTGGCCTTTCGGTCGTTCGTGGCTGAGCCACGGTTCATCCCTTCCCTTTCGATGTACCCCACGTTTGATATTGGAGATCACATTGTTGCTGAGAAGGTACTGCTGTTTGATCTGGATATCGATCTTATTGTTTTAAACCTGAAGTAGTTGCAAAGTTTTAATTTTCCTACGTTTTTCGTGTTGCAATTTTCGAGTAGAAATGTTCCATTGTTTGTTAATTAGTGGGAAAGGAAACATGGGCTCGAGTTTTTGATGCTTTACCAGTACAAATTATTGCCACTTAGGGCAGATATATAAATTGGTTAGTATTTTGACTTCCAGAGCATCGAATTCAGGCTATAATTTTGGATAAATATTCTGAGAGGGTTTTCTTAACTTCCTTTTTCCTATCAAGGGGTCAATTTGGTAGTTCCTTCCTATTTCTTTAATGGACTCCTTGACTGCCTGTAGCTGAACTTTTCTTTGATATGTATGTTCAAACTTTTTAGCACAAGATGATCCTTATACTTTTTCGTTTGTGCATTGCAGAATATCTCAGGCATGTGGCAGCAAAAAGCCTTCTGTTTTCCTTTTCTTTATTCCCATGATTTTCTTTTGCTTCTCCTGAAGCTTCTTGTCTCTTCATTTCTTTTTATATGTGAAGCCCTAGAGGTACTGAATATCACATAGCTGCTCTTTTTAACATGTAAAGACTAGTTGGACCTTTCGCATGTTAGTTGATGCTGACTGAGGTTATCAGCCACACTAGCGTTAGAATCAAGGAAAATTCGGTCATCTATAAGTAGCATATTCAGAAAATAGAATGACCAAATGGTTAGTTGAATAGAACTAAACCACAGAACTTAAGGATTTGCTAACCTCGAGTTTCAAATTCTATTTCCTCATCTGGTATGCGTCCATGATTCAAAATATCCAAAGAAAAATGGGGTAAATTCCCTGAAATACATGGTTAATCACAATTTTCATGGATCCATTTAAATGCTTCAAACAGTAGTATGGTTCAAACTGATGAAATTTATAAAACTACTTAAAGAAGGAAAGCTCAATCCATCAAAACTTTTGGTCATTCCATGCCTTTTTCTTTAGACCTTAATAATCCCTTTTTCTGCTGTTATGTCCAACATTCATTAAATTCAGCATTGTGCGACCTGTTTCCCATGTATTTCTATGCAGAATGTTCATCTATGCATATTTTATGCAAGCGCTCATTCCTTTTTATCAGTTCAAACTTTGTAGATTTACAAACAAAAAAATAGATTTTGAGTTGTTATTATTATTACATCTGGTGTATCGTTAGTAACAGGCATTTTATTTCGTCTGTATCTTTCTTAGGTTTCATATTACTTTAGAAAGCCATGTATAAATGACATAGTGATCTTCAAGAGCCCACCAGTCTTGCAGGTGAGTTTAGTTCTTTTGAAGGCAACAGCCTGTATATATTGATTTCTTCTGCATGTTATTTAGTTTCTCAATGTACACTTTACCATGCAGGAAGTGGGATATACCGATGATGATGTTTTTATCAAAAGAGTGGTTGCCAAGGAGGGTGATGTTGTTGAGGTGCGTATTCTATGATAAAAAATAATTCGCTGAATATATAATTTTGTATTGCGGTGTTGGCAGTGGTAGGGTTCTGTCCAACTTAATTCCTATAAATGAGAATCTACAGTAGTTCCCATTCAACTTGTTAAGAAAGTTAAGTTTTGCACTTTGTGAGTGGGAAGGTTATTAATTTATATTTGTTTGTGTGGCAACACACATTGCAGTGTTAAAATCCTTACTTAGTATGTGCTTGCAGTCATGCATGAAACAATGGTGATACTAGAACCTTAAGTGAGAAGCTTTGTCCCCTAACATGTTATTCTTTTGAAGGATTAAAAATTTAAAATAAGATCCTTCATGGTATGAAAATGTTTGACAGCCAGGTCTTGTGCTGATATTAATCTTCTAAGGTAGCACTACGTTCCTGGATGGGGCATCTTTGAACAACACAGGGACATGCCATGAATGGTAGAAGACCAAATTGTTGGGTGATTAGGCCTATGTTCTGCAGTCCATTATTTGGGCTGCTGCAACTAAGGAGCAATCCTCGAAGGTACCCTTCCATTTCCCATACTAGAAGTGCAAAAATGAGAAAGAAGGTCATTGAACTTATTATTCTATGTTAAAAGACAATCCAAATTATTTGGTGTTTCTAGTTTTTGGGCCCTGCTATAGTTCAAAAGGCTGTCTCATTTAAGTTATTTTTATAAGATTACGTGGAACGAATATGGCTAGTAGTCTCAACTTGTTAGGGCCTAATGTTGGAATTCTGAGGGGCATTGACCATACACAGGGATTAAGTCTCGGTCTCTCTCAGCAAAGATCAAACCTTATGGCCTTGGACTAGCCACAGGACCTTTAACCCATTATAGTTGTGCAAGAATGCCTCGACCTCAAGGTTGAATCTCCACTGAGTCGGCTATTGCTTTTCCTGGAAATCTCTTATGGGAAAAACAAGGTGTGGGTTGGCTTGTAGCAAACATGAGCATGCCTGAGAAAAAGTTTTTTCTGGGTGGTACATCATGGCAAATTTCCCTCTCTTCTGCTTTTAAAGTTAGGTATCCTTTATTATGATGTCCTCCTGATGTAATTCTGCTATGGAACCTCAAAAACATATTCTGCTTAACTGCTCTGGTACAAGGCACATGTGGCATTTATCTAGAAACATTTCGTAGCATTTCCCTGATAAACTGCAGCAGGGGAGATTGATCTAAAGGTTTGAGATAAGCAGCTGGGTGCTGGTGCCATACAGGATTTATATTTCCGTGTCATATGATTGTGTTGGTTGCTCTAATAAATATCTGAATCTATTTTTGTAAGAGGCACTAGAAAGGACCATGAGGTTGTTTGGAAAGGCCATCTCCTCATCATAGAAATTGGGGTGCATTGTCATCAGGGATCACATATTCTTCCCTTACCACATTTGCATGTACCTGCCGAACTAAAATTACTTAATGGTTTGCAATTGGACCTATAATACAAGGATGCCATTCAGTTGAGCAATGAAATTTTGCTAAAAAGAAAGCATAGCAGCGGAGGAGTTATTAGGAGATAAAACAGTGGGATTATGGGTGGATTTTGCAGGTCCTATTAGGCCAAAAACTTACTTTAGGTACAAATGCTGGCTAATTTCTATGGTCTTCAACACCTTATCAGACATTTCAATGGCTAACCTCTGAGATTTACATAGAGGCTGTCAAGAAGAAAAAGGTATTACACAGATACCTACCTAAGTATTATGATAGGGACTGGACATCCAGCAGCCCAGCAGCCATGGATCAAGAACTGTACCGGAATGCTAATAGAGCTGCAATTTGCTTGGCTAGCCACAATAGATTCTTGAGTACATTAGAGCTTGCTCTGTCTTAATGTGTTTTTTCTCCTAAATGATCTGTGGGAAATGGAATTTGATTCTGCTTAGGAGGCCTTTTTCCTCTCTGTCATTGTTGTTTGAAATTCATTATGTTAGTCAAAGGTTACCTATCACACTTGTTTGCTTTACAATTGTTAGTCCTTTGGTATTGGAAGTTTTTGATCATTGAGAACTAATGGTTCTCTTTGCCCACTCCTTTGCAGGTGCATAATGGCAAGTTGATAGTGAATGGCAACATGAGGAATGAGGATTACATTCTTGAGCCGCCATCTTATGACATGAGTCCTATTGTAAGACTTTTATGCCCATTGTGTGCATTCTCTTTGAAGTTATGGTAATCTGAGAAACAACTTATCTTAAACTTCACTGCTAAATTCTAGTCTGGCTAAAAGCTTGTGCTCAAACTATTTTTAAGAATTTATTGCAAAATATGATATAACTAGGTATGAGCTTAAGAGGGTGCACCTTGGCACAACAATAAGATTGCTCCAATTTGACATGTGTGTCACAAGTTTGAAACATAGAAACGGCCTCTCCACACATAAGAGTAAGGTTGCATACATCTGACCCTCAGATCCATAGTGGTGGGAGTCTTGTTCACTGGGTCACTCTGTTTTTATTGGCCTAACTATAGATTAAATTAGATTACCATATGTATAGTGAGGTTTGACACTTTTAAAAACTAATAGCTGACTAGGTTTGAGATTAAAATAAGTTAGGGGAACTTTATGATCAGCCTCGAGGAGAGGTTCTTTTCATTTGGCCGGATTTCGGCTTTGTTGATAATCTTCGGCCACTTCGTGGCCTTGTGATTGTGGAAATTCCTTCTGTGAAGAAGTCTTTCCTCACCATTTTTGTCAGCTACCATGAGATTGTCTTGATTGAGAGGATCATCATGTTCATTAATCAGAGGAGTTTCTATGTGATCATTCTCTTGGAAAGTTTCATCCTAACTTACCGCCTTTGAGCTTTTCTTTGGCATTCTATCCATTATGTCCAATCGAGCATGCTAAAAAATATTTCCTAGAAAACTATTATAGTGGTTGGCAGGGTCATTGGCATGCCAGATCCATCATGTTGATTATTAGAAATAGGTTGAACAGGAGACTAGGTTCAACTTTGCCTTAGTAAAAGGACTTGAACTTTCTAATAGGATGAGAATATTGCAAAGAATAAAGCTAACAAGAAATAACCCACAGGTAGAGAAATAGCCAACAAAGAGATTGATTATGCACAGAAAATAATTGAGTACATTATGGAAATTCTCCAAGGTGGAACGGTTTCATGTTTGAGATTGAGATACAAAGTTTTCATGGATGATTCCATGGGACTCGTTGTAGTTGCAAATAGCAGTGGTTATAAAAGATGTGTTGGAGATGCTTTGGTCATGGTCGGGTTCCCTTTGTAAACCCAATAACTGCATATAACTGCCTTCGTAGAACCTCTTGTAAATCGTGCTGTCCATGTCTCCCATAATAACCATATTCAGTTCTTGGAGCTGATTGACGGCATGCGCTGCTTACATGTTTGACTCTGATCACGGTTGTCACTGGCTCACTACTGGTGATTGATAGAGTTTTCTGCACTCATGTATCTGATGTCAATGCTTGATGAGCGTTTGCATGCTCAGGTCAACCTGCACTCATTAAGATAAAGCCCAAACTTACGTTAGCCTTATCATTGGGTTAAGGCCACTGCATGCCACGTGGCTTAATAAATGTCGGGGTAACCACACGCACACATAAGAAATCACCATGTAAGAAATCTAGGTTATATGACACACCCGTTCTTGATGGACTTTTGAACATCTTGTCATGAAGACTTACCTTGAAGTACATGCTTCTTTAATGGACAAGCCAGTCTCGAGATTCTTAGATAATGTTCCAAGGAGAGAATCAAAAGCATACATCAGCCAAACGTGAAACAGCATTTGTCAACTTATATTTGAAAAATAAAAATATCTGACTGCAGAACGTTTTAATATGAAAAATTTCATCAGATCATAGCCATCCAGAAGTGCTTTGCCTCTTGAATCATATTCACTATGTTTTTTATAACAGTTTAGTGCATGCTTCTTATTACCACCATCCATTATTATATTCAATATCAACATAGTTTAATCTAGCAACTTTCTTTTGTTTTGCAGCAAGTGCCTGAAAACTTTGTGTTTGTGATGGGTGACAACCGCAACAATAGTTATGATTCACACATATGGTAACAATGTGTTTTTTATAAATTTTTGCTGTTGTCTTAAACTCTTCCCTGGGTTGTGCTAGTTGTGGGTTCGATTTGGCATGCATTCTTTCTGGCTGATCGAAGCTACCTTCTCTCAGGGGTCCTCTTCCGTCCAAGAATATACTTGGGAGATCCATATTCCGCTATTGGCCACCGGCAAGAATTGGGAGCACAGTTCTTACTGACAGTTCTGACGAACTGAAGTCAAAGAGCGGTTCAGTGCCAGAATAACAAAGTAAGTGTGTAAAGATTCTGGGGAACTGGAGGTGGGTGTATTGACTGGATGCCGCATGCCCCATGTGTGGTAGAAGCACTCCAAGGATGTTTTGCCTTTGATTGAAGAAGGAAAAAAAGAACGGAGGCCAAGAAACCAATTTTTTCTTTAGGTTTCTGTCATTTTGCCCCATTGCAAAATAAAATTCCGATTGGTTTCACGTACTTACACCAGAATAAATACAATTTGATCACATATTGTCCTCATCAGGGTTTTGCTATATTGTGCCAAAACGACCTCCTCTTGTTGATCACCTAGTTTGTGTGCTCAAGAACGATCCTCTGGGCCCGGCTTAGGACTAGGCCTCCAATGTCTCCGAACATGGATGCTTGGATGATTTCATCTCATGCTGTCTTCTAAAACTCCTTTAAAAGTTTTGAGTTATGAAATTCTTGTTATATATATATTAGACTAGGTGAGTCGTGCTGTGCCAAGGAGCGTTCAGATTCATAGCACCTCTTGTGGTGTCCGTCCGATGTTTTACAGATACTCTGAACCTGATTGAATTCCATGAACCATTACAAGATTTATAGCAAAGGCAACATTGGACAAGACAGACCTCAGAGAAAGCCCCAAGGATCATAGCAAGTAATACATATTATTTGGCAGTTTAAGTTGGTGTAAAGATAAGGCTACCATCCAGTGTTCCCATTAACTCCAAGCCAAATATGATTCCTGGAGCAAGTATATTATTAGTCTATATGTGCAATTAACAAACCAACAAACAACCACAGTGCATGTAGATTACTCGGCAGAATAAAAATCACTAGCTCTTAGTACTGGAATACATACAAGCCTTGCTCAATAACCAAATTAACTCCGCATCACATGCCACCAAGGAATAGGGCATCAAAGAACAAACAGCAAACCTTAAACAGATACCATTATTGCTTTAATTAACAAATATAATCACTAGAAAAACAAATAGCAAATGAAGTACATCTACTCTCCCTCTCAATTTAATGGACAGCTAAATAACAGCTCCATGCTACCAACTTTCTTACCACTGGGGCTACAATTCAGACATAGGTACATGAGTGCTGCTTGAATTTGATCGGCTTGGTGTTGCGCGAATCTACAACAAGCGGGCATGACACATGCTTTCGGTGCTTTACCTTTACCAGCTTGCCCACCACATAACCCCGAGAGATGATCTCAAAGTCCAGAGTTAATGGGACTGCACCACCTGTGCTTGATAGAGCCAAGCCAGCCCCAGCCCCATATAGAGGAACCTTCTCTCCATGTAAGATCACAGAGACAGTCCGATGGCTTTTTCTAGGCTGGTAGTACTTCTTCAACTATAATCAAATGAAAAGGAATGCCATATCAGTTTCTCCAAGCACTTGATTGAGTCGTAAGAATCAACCTAGTCCGAGTTTTAAGGAATTTTTTCTAGTTCAAGTTGTTAAAGTTTAAGAGCAGAGACAGGAATCTGTACTCCGGCAAAGATCAGGAAACAAATCTGAATGTCTGTGAAATACAGCTACAGCTGTCCGGTACAGAACTCTTTGATGATTTCTAATGCGGTTAATGCATGGATACATGCAGGCTAGGTAGGTGAACATGAAGACCGACAATGCCATGAAGCATTTAAGAAAACCAACAGTAAATATACTGCCAAGCCGACAGTCCATAAATATCACTAACAGTATCACCTAACCATACATCAATAGCATACAAGGTTTATAATTTGGGCTTCAACAGCATAAAATCAAAAGGATTCACCACGAAAATTTAATTTTTCAGACAACTGCAGCTGAAACAACTCAAAACAGAATCAAACATAATGAAACAGAAAATAAGCTTAAACTTGGAGGAAGAAGAAAGACAGAATCATGATGCTGAAAATGTGGAATGAATACAAACTGGCTTAAGGTTGTCTTGAACAAAATTTATTTATTTAAAACAGAACAGCTCTTCCAGTGATAACGATATTCATTTTGGCCAAAACCCAAAATAAACCAAGCCACATGGGACAATATATTTTAAATATTTGGCTGCTTCACGTGTGGTTCAAATTGAAAAGCCAAAAATCTAAACAAAACAACATGGCCATAAATTTAAGACATGTCAGAATCATTTACGAACTGCTATATCGAGTGTGTATCTGTGTGCATGCACCCAACTTTTTTTCTTTTTTCTTTTCGAAGAGCAAAAGGGTGATGTAACCCAGGCTGTTTAATTTCACAGCCTGAATAATAACAACTTGAAGTGCATAATTGATCAAACATGATCAATGAAAATGATTAAAGATGTTCCTTTGAAATGAACGTGCAGCATGATTTCATGCAAGAAAGTTGCCCAAGTGAAATTGCAGAAGGGATTGTTCAGGCAAGCAAGCTCTAATTTACCACAGATGCAGATGATCATCCGGTCAGGTGATATGGGGCATGCTTTGTCTGCAAGAAGTTGCCTATGTGGAAATCATACAGAGTTCTCACGCATGTGGAATGCACTTATTTCAGTAGGTGGCTTCTTAAGTTTCTAGTAGAACAGGACAACAAAATGGACTGCCATATATTTTCAATGATAAAGCAAAGGGAAGGAGACAAATTTACTTGGCCAGTAGCAATTGTAATTTCAGAATAAACGAGGTTGATAGGGCCAGAAGTGACATGAATGCCGAACATTGTAGCAGGATTGTACACATTTATCTTCAATGAACAGTTCACTGTGACCATCTTGGTTGGAACACCGGTACTGTCTGAACCCTCTCCAGCATAAAAGTCATCCATTGCCAGGCTCTGCAACAGAAAAATTCCATATTTACTCTATGTATTGAAATAAAAAATAGAAAAAGGAACTCAGGTTATATGTTCATCTTTAACACAAAATATAGTCAAACTACTTGTGCAATGACAATGGAACTTGTTTTTATTTAATAAGAAAGTAGATAATGCTTATAATTTGAAATCTCAGTTAATGTTTTTCTACCTACATTGTTGGTGGCAAAATAAGTGTTAGAAGGAAAATATGACATCATGATGATGTAATAAAACATA
Source organism: Elaeis guineensis (assembly GCF_000442705.2). Taxonomy (NCBI): domain Eukaryota; kingdom Viridiplantae; phylum Streptophyta; class Magnoliopsida; order Arecales; family Arecaceae; genus Elaeis; species Elaeis guineensis. The sequence continues at coordinate 95,705,342 of NC_025999.2, read as the reverse complement.
TGTAACATGCCCAGAGTGGCACATCCAAGCAACTGACTATAAGTCATAAGCATGCAAATTGTAAATTTACTAAGTTCCGGAAGAACAACATCCAAGTGATAAGAAAGATCTCATCCCAAGGCTAAATAAAATGCTAATTTGAAATCAAAAGATAATCAAGGAACAGTTTCTTCCTTACTGGATAAGGAACTACCGTTCAAATTCACAAAGTGAAACCAAATGGATGCAACAGACAAGACAAAAAAAGGGTCAGTGCTCATTTATGACCTATAAAATTTTACTGCAAAGAAGTTACACCAAGTCAGTCTTTCATGCGGTCCTTTTCACCTCTTCTTCTTATTTTTTTCCCTTTTTATTTTTTACTATTAGTCCTACACCTCTTCTTTCCCTTTTTCCTTTTTCTTTTTACTTATTAGTCCTACTACTCATAAAACAGTCACTGTTCACATAAATAACTGCAGTCTTTGTTCTCTTTATTCCCTTGAGACTGTTGATCACAGTCACAAAATGAAATTAAAAACTTATAAAACTAAAGTTGGTTTTTTTCTTCATAAGAATTTACATAGTTTATTGCAAGTTAGCAATAGTAGCCAAGAATCCAGTTAATTAATCAGTTCAAATTTTCAGATAAATTACGAATCAATTATGGTTTGGTCTCCATTAGAAGACCCTCATTTTCAAGAACTGTTTCTGATGTTCTTTTTTCAATCCCTACAAATACATGGATCTCATAATTCTCCCTAAAAACTGTTTCTGATGTCTTTTTTCAATCTGTACAAATATTTGGACCTCATAATTCTCCCAACTCCAAGGATATCACAATGGCCAAAAAAAAAAAAAAATCTCTCTCCAAATCACTATGGAACATGACTGTGTGACTTCATACTAAACCATTACTTTAGCCAAACAAGGGAATGAATTTATAAGATGATCCAAAAATATGGAAACACAAGCACATACTAGAAATGTAAGTAGATATGTGACCAAAACCCTTCCCTTCCTTGACAAAAGGCATCCATATAATGAACGGTAAGCAGCAAAAACTTACGGATTTCAAGGTTCTTAGAGTATACCTTCACCACAACCTCTGCTCTGTATGGCCGGGCCGCACCCCATATGATAAGACAGAACACACTGAAAAGCAGAACAAAGCTCAGAAGTCCAAGTATGATTTGGCAACGGCGCGAGAGCCCCTTATCCTCATCAAGATCATCATAAGACCCCTCTTCTTGAATCACATCACACTCGGGCCATCCTTTATCATTCACCCGTTTCTGATTTCCCTTCCGGCCCGATGAGGACCGGAGAGTTCCGGAGAACCGGCTAGCTGAGGAGGCCCTCGAGTGGCGTCCAAAGGAAGGATGAGAGGGGGACTCCATGGGGCTATTGTAAACAGGGGTGGCCTGCATCGACGACAGCTTGTCGCCATCATGGGAGTCCCGGGACGGGCTCTGCACGTAATAGACCGGCCTCTTTGGTGACCGAGGTGGGGAGGAGGCGGCTAAGCTGCTGACATCAGAATCAGACTTGGCGTGCATCATCTTGCCCTAGAATGAATTCCTCTTCCAAATTAGTTCGGCAAGTGAAGTAATGCAGGCTATTCGTAACAAGAGCTCCAGAAACAGCATAAAGATCACAGCTTTTTCAGGTGAAATCAGTGAATTGATCAGCAGAAAGATGCCAAAATGGAAATTTGCGATTTATAGAACCAGAATTGAAGCGGAGGAGGAGAGCCTGATCTTATAAAATACGGTTAAATGAACTCAAAAGTTGGTTCTTTTTTCAGAATTCCATTCTAGAAACAGGTTATTAATTTGGTTTCCTGATAGAAAACGGTAAAAGATCATCCTGAAGTATCAACAAGTAGGGACAATTCCAAACCCTAAAAACCTCAGGAATTATGGAAAAATTCTTCAGGGCAAAGGAGAATTAAGATGCCCCAGGCCTCTAATCCCTCCTATCTTTCCACTCTAGACAAAAAACATAAAAAGGCCACAGAATTTCTGAATTTCCTAACAAAAACAAGAAAAGTTATCGAAAAAAGAACCAAGGGAAAGCAAAATTCTGCTGCAGATTCCCACCTTTAGACTATTTGAATTCAAAAGGAGGAAGGGCCGTCATTATCGATCAAAAATCCTAATTTAACCCCAAAAAAGCAGAGTTTTAGAGATACAAACAAATACCTCTAAGAAAAGCCTTCTAGAAGACAAATGCAGGGATCGAAGAGCTCCTCCGATCACAAATCGGTGCTCACTCCTCCCTTCTTTGCGTATAATAGGAAACGAAAACTAAAAAAAGGCGTTTCCCAATAGAGCCCACGGCAGAGAAGGAAAGCAGATGGCGAGAGCTTCTACTACTAAGATAGCTTCGGTTACCCGAAGCTAAACATGGGTGTGGGCGAGGATCTGCTGTCTTCACTCGAACAGTATCAGGTCTAGATCAGTGGAAAGCAGTGACACTCCTTGTGGGTCCGAACGGTTACACGACGGGAAGAAATAGTATTAGTCTATAAGGCTGTCTGGTGTTTGGGACAATAGCGGCTGTTGGCAGCTTTTGTTCTCTCTTTTATTGGTCATTCCCCAGCCTGGACGTATCTGCAGGCTTGGAATGAGAGGTGTCGGCAGAAGATCTTTCTCCGGGTTCTTTTTTCTACTCCCTCGCCTCATGGTGGGTAAGGTAGTAATATTGATTAATGGCAGTAGGTTTGCTTTAATTTAATCTCATAGGGGACACATATACAGGTAGCTCATTATTGGATTATTATTATCGTACTATAAAGCATATTTGTGCACTGTAGATATTGTTTATTATTGATGGCATCTGATTTTAGAAAAGGTGTAGGTGAATGACCCTCTAGTCCAAGAAATAGATAGGCATTGGTGGGAAATAGGCGTGGCCGCGTGGGCTCACATTTCGGTTGAGGAATGCTGGTGCTCAGCTTTCCATCCTTGTATCATAGGCGTGGTAAGGGGTCAAAAGCCTTTTAGAGACAAGTGGATAAGAAAACAAGAGGATGATGATATGTCAATCTTAAGATTTTGGGTAAATCCTATTTTTTGTAGATGCTGATTGTGGTATAAGCAAAGCTAGAGTAACACCGATGTCAAAAAAAAAAAAAACATACTCGGTACCTTCCAATTTACTTCTTTCCGTACTGACACTGTCTTGATATTTTTGTTACTTAGATCATTTTCATTTGAGCATCCCAAACTTTGGATGGTAGTGGTCCAAACTTTTGATGCACTTGTTTTGAAATCTTCCAAGAATCTTGAACCTATACTCAGCACCTTGTATCTTCATATATTTCTAGAACATCAACTTCCTTGCAATGCATCTATTCATGATCTAGCAACTAAGATTCGGACCTTGGTCAGTTTACTAATTTACTAAGAGCATGTTTGGCTATTTGTATAGAATTATATGAAAAATCATGTAAATTTATTTAAGCATAGCTCTATATCAATCAAACTCCATCCAGTCCAAATTCTATAAGAAGAAAAAAATGCAAGTTGGATGGACCAATAGACTCGGTTCCTAAAAAATGTTCGATCCAATATCATGAAATATCCAAGCATACCCTAATTGTTTTCACCATCCTATACCTACATACTTCACGCTTCCATGAGGGGTACATCTCACATGCATTTGTGCATGAACATGCATCAGAACTGTGCATCAAATGATGATCAATTTGTATTGTTAGGGTAAAATTTTGTGCTAGTTTTATTGGCATCTTGCACTCTCTTTATATCAGCGCTCTGCAATATATTTTTTATCAAATAACATGTAAAAATAATTCCTCCTTAAGTTCAAGTTCTCAAATTCAAACTTGAGTGGTGTCCCATAACTATGAGATTTTTCTCTCTCTCTCTCTCATACCACCGTCTGTTATGCATAATCACAAATCATTCACTGTTTTTGATTAAAAGCATAGGATACTTCACACTACTCAGTAAGCTTCTAGCGAAGACTTTCAGCTTGACATCATGCACCGTGTTTTTGCACGTGTTAGACATACTGGTCCCTTACGTGCCACGCCTTCTGGACCTCAAATTATTCCAAGTCGAGCAGATGACATCAAAGAGGGACGAATTAGCTGTCGATTTCAAATATCTTGGTGAGCTTGTGAAATTCGAAAAATATGAAGAGAATGCTTGCAAATTCAGCAGTACCACTCAGTCTCATACCTGGCATGAGACCACTTTGTCCGAGATCAAAGCTTGGATCGATCATGATTTTTAACTAAATTCCGTCTCTATATTCTCCATGGGATCGATACCAGGAATGCTAGATCCAAGTTTACATAACAAATAGATGCTGATAGGTGCTGCATATGTAAGTAACATCACAGCATGTAGGGAAACAAATTTCAGAACAGCACAAAAAAAATTCTATCACAAGAATGATCATGAATAAAGGGACATTTGTGACGTGGAACCACTTTAAATTCTTAATAAACACAATCTTAAGAGGGTGCACAAATTCAGAGTTGAAACAAACCGGGTCTTTTTATGTAACAACAAAAGCCCTGCAAACTATTGAGTCATACCTGCTATCAGCTTCATGTACTGTTTACAGAGCAATAGAAACCTCAATAAAGAGGGAGAATGTTTTATAGGGCATCAGAATCTGGCTGGCCAATACAAAAACAAAAACTTGACAAACTGAAACCATAAGGAATGAACCAAAGGACCAATTTTGACAGCTCAAACAAAAGAAAACAAAGTCAGAGTATCTCAGTTTCGACCAGTTCTGGCTCTGTGCGCTTGGATTGTGCGTGAATCCAGGGTTGAGAGAATTTGGGGAATTGACATGCCCCTTGAGACTACAATTTCTGCAGGGAAAACATGATTGAAGAATGTTATCAACATTATAGTACGGGGAACAACTGACAAGCTGCGTTCTTTCTTTCCCCTTTTTTGCAAGAGTGCGTACAAGAAATAGCTCAATTATGACTGCATTAAGTAAATCAACAAAGGAATAACAAGCATCTATAGCCTAGCAAGAAAACTAACCGGAAAAAAGATGGCAGCTTACCAATTCCTTCATGGACAGATAAGTTCGGTCTGATGACATCCTTGGAGATGACCAGAAATATGTCACCAATGTACACATGGTTAGTTGGCACGTAGACACAGCATAGTTCCTCTTCATCAGAATAAATTCTGTCCAGAAAAAACAGCAATAAAAGATCCCGTCACTACAATTTTCATAATAATGAGTACTGGAAGAAGGATGCATATGCATATGCATACATATATATAGCCATGTAGGAGAACCCTACTTTTGGTTTGTATGCAACACAATGACTTGGGTCTGGGCCTGATACATCAAGTGCGAAGGTCAATTTATTCTCACGAAGGCCATCACCAGGACCATGACATAACTAACAAGAACATATCCTCTCCTTGTTTTTCCTGAGGGAAAGCATATAACCACTAACCTGGGATGCGATCATAATCTTCCCCATTTCTCATTCCTATATATCATGGCATGCTTTTTTGGCACAAGCCTTATGACATCCATAAGCACGATATTCATCTTGATCTACTTAGGTCTCTCACTAAAATATTGGTGCCCCACTTTGTACCATGGCCTCTTCTCATGTCTTTTGTTTGCACATGATCATACTGTTAAAATCTCCAACATCATTACATCATCATCTCTCTTCAACCCATAATAGTGGAACTCCCAAGATATTCCTAGTTCTCTCACTATTTTCTTCCAAGTATACCACAAAATCATCTCTTCATTATATTTTCACAAAGTTTATCACACATCCTGAAATTCCATAAATCAATCATTATTTTATGCATAAGATACTGTTCGTTTCAGTGTCATTTTGAGCCCTTCCATGTCCCTAGAGTGGAAATAACAAAAAAAAAAAAAAGGAAAAAAACTACTCACACACAACACTTCAATTTTATTTGATGCCTCACCCCTCTGTTTAATTAAGTCACATAATGAAACAAATAAGAAAAATACCAACAAATTGGATAACCAAGTCTGACTCGTTTAACCTTCTTGTCAAAAGAGAGAAGCCTATTCTCCTATCAACAGACCTGCCTACTAAGGATCCCAATCTCAAATCCCTTAATAAGAATATCATAATTTAGCATGTTTTTTATGCTTTCCATCAACTTGTGAAATTATATGGAATACAAACAGTTTTTGTTTACTAAAATATCTATATCTGGTTTGACTCATCTAGCAGCAAGAAAGTTTATATCTGAGAATCCTAACCCTACAAGATAATCCCAATGAATACCAGACTCATAAACCATCAGGAAAGAAAATAACATGCATAATGAACAGATCAATAAAGTTATATGTACATAACATAGCAAATGAGCATCTGCAATTATCAAAATGCATGAATCAGTAATACTCCAATGTCAGATGTTTAGACCTGAAGAACAACAGCTGAAGTTAGAATCCAAATGCATATTCACCATTTCGGGGGTGCCTTATGATGGCCACTTCCCTGAAGGCTTGTTTATTCTGATCTGTAGTTAGAGAATGTTAGCAACAGAAGGCAAATTACAGACAAACATAATCATGAAAGTGAAGGAATATTACCAGGTGATATAGCAGCACTAATTTGCTTGGACGCATCATATATATGTCAAACAAATGGCATCCGCTTGATAAGCCACTCGCTGAGGCCAAGAACAGATGCCCCCAGCCATGATGACATGAACACTCCAACCAAGAAGATGAACATTCCGGAAGTTATGAAACCAAGCCCTAACAAAGTCAAGCAATAAATACAGGTTCTACATCAGGAATGTGAGAAACAGGAGGCAACATAAGGATTCACCGATTCAATTATCTAGAATTCCACAGCAAACAATGACAGCAAAGAACAAAAATAAACCAATTCATAAAAGCAATACTTAGTGAGGCCACAAGATATGGCTGCTCAAAGAGAATGCACAGAACAAGGAAGAAAAATCAACAAAGTAGCCCCTTCGAAAACCTCCCGTCCTCCCCACCCACAAACACCAAAGAAAACTAAAATAAGAAAATAAACAGAGCCCCACAATATAATGCAAACTAAGCATATTCCTTGTTCCTGCCATGGCAATTTTATGCAAGATAGCTGTGATTAATATGAATAATGTATAGTTGGTTTTCTAGTGCAAGCACTAGCATAAAGTTCCAAGTTTGGCACTTAAATATTCACAGGTCCATTGGACCATTGCAATGCATATACAGAAAATGGTACACAGAAACTGGATAAATTATTGAAAACTTTGCCATCAAACTCTTGCAGAAAAACAATTATCTCACTTTCTTTTGTTAATGAAATTTTAGAGACTACAAAGAGACAATTAGTGTTCACACTTAGGTTGTTAAGCGAAGCTTAAAATTTGATGGATAGTGAGAAAGAAACATAGTGCTAGCCAGCTGATAAATCTAGAAAATATTTAGCAAAAGTTGCATAGCATATATCATAAAATATAAGAAAATAAAAAACATTCTCAGCTTAACTATCGATCATATGATTTAAAGTATGATGAGTTCCCAAATTGATAAATTACTGAAGTAGAATTTCATAACCAAATGGAAGGACTATAGGAATGATGATGCATACCAAATATATTAATTCCAAGTTGAGCATAAATTGGAGAGAAAAATCCATCCACAAAATGGATAAACCACCATGTGATGTAGAAAGTGATCGCTATTGGAAACAAGATAACACTGCAAGATGCAAAAAAGAGGTACGGAAACAAAAAACAAGTTAAAAATGATACAGCATAAAGCTAACTTAAGTTTTATATTATAAAACTTAATGTAATTTTAAGATTCTTTTGTCAGTCTCTTACAGAATCCAAGGTTTTATATATTTAGAAGGGCAAGCTATTCCTATTTTATAAAATCAAGCAGAGTGGAACACAGCCGTACTGCACCATATTAACCACATCATACAAGCACAATAAACCATAAAAAGAAAGAAAACTTTTCATTATAAGCTGCCTTTGGTGGTCCTGATCAAAGCTGCACAAGGAGGTATTGCCACTTTGTTGCACTTGCACATCTTTCTTCTGAAATCATCCTCAACTGCATTCAGATTCTTCTTCCGAATAAATATGATAGGAACACTGGTCACTTCTAATGTCTCCTAAGTGGATAGATGGAACACAATTACCATATCACTTTTGTCAATAAAAAAAAAAAAAAAAACATATTTGGTAAAACATATTAAACAAATATATATAATCTGAGTTCAATAATTTGGAGATGATTTTTTTTTTCCTAACAAAAATGTAATTGGTTGGATATCTGGATTTCCACAAAGTCTTAAACGTGATATAAATTTCTGATAAAAGATTGTAATTGTTGACCGCATGTTAGATAAACATCAATAAATGATGCACCATGATACAGTCATTTGGTGATTGGTACTACTGGATGTTTTTGTTTGGATGGCCAAAACTTCTTAATAAAGGCCTTTTTTGTCAAATAGTGCTGTGACTTTCTTATGTCAACCAAAACTATTGTAGATCTTACAACTGAAACAGTTTGGTTTGATTTTAAACTTAATTTTAAAGATCTTCTATGGCTTCTGTTGGGCATATCATTGAAAATGGTACCATTTGCCACTTAGATGGCTTTTATCACAACCAGAAATTTATCCTTTACTCTTATCCCTTACTATTTATTTTGAAAATACCACCATGCAAGTTTCATTACTTTTATTAACATTTTATGAAAAAGCATCCTGAACACTCTCACTTTCCATCACTTTCTAGGAATGCCACTTCCATAGAACACCCTAGATAGTCAAAGGACTTAGCTTAACAAATAGTGAAATAGGATCTATGAAGCCAACAGAAATAATTAATTTGAAGTTTACTGTTCATGTAGATGCCTTAAAGTATTGAGGGAAACATTAACAAGTTTTAAATATTATAACTGTTGTAGGAAGCATGATATAGAAATGAAACTAGTGACTATACAACTAAAGTTGGTTTTCATGGAATTTGGTAGCAAAAAACTATGCCTGACTAAAGATACCAAACATGTAAAAAGCTGGTACAGAAGCAAGAGTACAAGTCCTGAGGTCTAACATGTCCTGTTAAACAATTCCAAGTAACAAAATTATAATATATCACAGATGACAGATGTTAAAAGACATGTAGAGCTAAACAACGAAGCAGCAAACAATACATGTGCTTGGCTCAATATACATGAAATTTAAAAAAAAAAAAAAGTCAGATAATATAAGAAACATACCACCCAGTCATAAACGTTTTTGAAGCCCAACTACGGATGACTTTGCAAAATGTCTGCATAGTAGGATTGTTTCTGTTTAAAAATTAAGACAAAGTGCACATCATAATCCTTAGTTTTCAAAGAAGTATCATATTTTGAGGGCTATCCAACAGTTAGCATCTGATAGAAATGTCACATATGCATGACCTACATTGCAGAATCATGTAATATAGCAATATTCTTCTAGACAACAAAAGGCGATATTTACAGGAATGATCTGCACATTCTAGACTTCTTCAACAGTTACTTCAGGGTTCCAACTACAAAATAATCGAGATTAGCTTCAAGTACAAGTCAGATGTTCTTTACGAATTGTTCTAGTTGGCTAGTTTGGAAGGTGCTAGATGAAGGCCAAAAATTCATATTAGGTCCCAAAAACAGGTACAAATATACAGATTCAGAAGTAAGAAAAGGTAAAACTCAAGTCCCTATATAAACCAACGCAGCAGAGCTATAATTCTCCAACTTTCTTGAAATGAAATTACAAGCTCAAAGGGTCAGCCATCAAAGAAGAAAGAAGGGGGAGCTTCATAGGTTCCCAGAAGGTCAACATAGCCAAAACCTCCTAGAAATATGTAAAAACCTACATTTCGCAACCTAAGAGTGGTAGATGCTGCAGAAAATAAAACATTCTAGACTGATCCCTCTTCGCAATCTGCCGCTTCTAATCTCCTTATGAGTGCAATGGGCTATCACAATGGAGACTACCGACCACTATAGCTATTTTAGACATCACAAAATAGGCAAGTCATCAATTTAGCTACTAGAACACCAAATACAAAGAGACCACTAGATGTACATAAATAAGATCTAAAAACTGTCTGCAACCCCCAAATAGCATAATGAATACTGACAAATCCTTCTCATATGGGCATTCTGCCAATTTTCTTTTAATCCCCTCCTTCAACACTTGCTTATCTCTAGCCTTCAGCAACTGATTTTCTTTTTTTTTAAATGTTCACATTGATAATACTCTGGAATAGATCTAGCACACATCATTTTAAAGGACAGAATAAGTACAGCCTAGGCGGCCACCTTAGGTGGATCAAGGCACCCAAGTGCCAACATGGGCCTGGGAGGGCCATTTCTAGGAAGATGATTGCATACACAATCACAACTAAGGCAAGTGATTCAGACATAGGGGTTGGATTGGAGCATTGGAAATAGAGTTGTTAGATTAAAACTTAGACCCAACAGGCAATCTCTACATGCCTTAACCCTACACAGCAAGAGAGTGCAGAAGGAATGAAGGAGAGAAAAGAAATACTGGTACAGCGCTCAACAAATGTTGATGCATTGCCTTGGAGTGGTTGGTGCAGTGCTCAGGGATTAGTGGCTTAAACAAGGTAGTAATATTTTTTCTTTCTTTTCTTGTCATTGCCCTCAATCACAAATATCACCAAGGGTCTGAAGGGATGGTGCTACTAGCAATGCTTGTAACTGCGAGGAGCCAGCCTAGTGCTTCGGTCCCTTGGCCTTCCATCTTATACCTAAAGTTCTTTTTTTTTTTTTTTTTGAAACAATGCTAGCATCCTTAAGATCTCCTTTGTTAAGTAATAATCAAATTCAATAGCATGATGAGTATAAAAAAACCTTTAAGGAAATGAACCATATAGATGAGGATCACAAGAGACTGCCAACATAAAATAGCAAGATTTTAAATAACATCCAACGGGGTTGTCCCAATTTTTTCCATGAAACGAGATGTCCCCATACCGACACTCTGGGCTCAAGGGAAATGCCATAACTCCTCATCATAATTAAAATTAAAAAAAAAAAAAAAAAGAAGAAAGATAGTCAGACTCAAGAGAAATGCTATAAGTTCTCATGGTGCAAACTACTCTAGACAACTAGAAGTTAAGAGTACCAAATTTAGGATATGTTTGGTTTAACATAATGCAGGTAACAAGAGTAGCTTCATTGAAGCTTCAAAGCAAAATTCACTTTTAAGCATTTGGAACAATAGAAAACAATTTTTTTCTAGAAGTTTATTTGGAATGCTTGTCCTTTTTCTTTCTTTCTTTCTTTCCTTTTCTTGAGAGGAGAGGGATAAACGCTTGTCCTTTGTTGTATGAATGTCTTGGCCTACACTTCATTATTTGCATTTTTTGTTGAAGTAGAAATATTGGATAAAGTCAGAAGGGAAATGTTGTAAGTTATCTTACATAGATACTCGTGCTCAACTTCAAGAGTGCATGTCAAATATGTATCCAAATGAGATACGCGTCAAACACTTGGATACATATCTTTTTCCTTTTCAGCTTTTACAGATGGATGGATAATTTGACTCTTCCAATGATGAGTTCAATCCACCATAACAATAAATAATGTTGAAAGTGACCCTTTTTTTTTCTTTTTTAAAAATTGATCAAGGATGTAGATTGAAATACCTTTAGCTTCTAATATTTTTTCCATACAGTATACTAAATTATTTTTCTCGATGTGTTCCTGTACCTAATATTTTCCACTTACCAGTTACTCTCTCTTTTCTCATTTCTTTTTTTCTTTCCCTCTCTTGTTTTAAAGGGGAACTTCATGAATGTTCTAAGTAGTTAGTGGAATGCGTAGGTTGAAAGCATCCACTTGCACTTGTTGGGCCTTTGTAAGCTGAAAAAAAGGACCTTATACAACTTTCATACCTTGGCATGAGTCTAAGAGGCATAGCTACAGAAAACTTAATGAGGCATAAGCCGCAGGAGCAGACCAAGGTGCATGTGTCTCATATTGTAGCTAACATAAATTTATATCCATTAGGTGGGCTAAGCCTCATATTGCCACCATTCCATTAGTTATCATGTGGATAAGCTCTTCTTTCAAAACCCTTATGTCACTCTATCTTCCCCAAGCACTAGCAAATGTCCTCCAGCAAAATAGTTTTCAAGCCATAACACATGTATAGTATCATGTCAAGATATATAATCCCCACCAGTGATTCTCACATTCCCTAAGACTGCTTTTGCTGAAAGAAAAGGACAGCAGAATTCAACGAAGATTTTGGGGCTTAATGTGAACAATAGCTTTTAAATGAGAGCACAAGGAGATGTGCAACTTTAATGTCAGGAGCCTAAACACAGTTTATCCTATAAAATATAACTAACACAACCAAGGATGCCAAGGAACTGAAGAATATGTGACACTAACATTTTGTCATCTTCGAAAACTCAAACAGATATTAAAGTAAACATGGAGAGAAAAGTTATGTTTAGTAAAGATGTTTTACTCCACCATTGGCTCTATTCAGTTAAAATTACATTAGAAAATTCTCCCCACACTATCTCTCCTCATATGAAGCTCATTTTTCTACAAACACTCATACAAGATATCAAACCCAAGGTAACTTAAATCAAAAAAAAAAAGTCATCGATAAATCGAAAAGAGACCTCTAGTAGCACGTCAAGACAGCCAAGATATGATGCAGGATTCCAGTTTTGAACAAAAATAAACACTAAAGGGGGTGTTTAGTGGCTCAACTGGGATCACCACAGTGATCTAAGATCACTGGTGATCTAAATCCTGAGGTGATCTAATCCCTAGTGATCTAAGATCACTATGTTTAAATTATCATAGTGCAATGATTAAAGATCCCTAGATATATACAAGCAACTTGTTTGGGATGTACGAAAATCTAAGATCACCGACTACATAATACCAGACTACATAATACCAAACATACCCCCGTTTATTCTCCCTAAATAACATCTTACGTTTTAATATTTTGTAGAAGAAAGAGATGATATAAAAATCAAAAGAGAAAAATGATAAGGAGAGATGGAACAAGAGGAAAGAAAAAATTTTAGAACAAAACCTAATAGATTTTTCCTCTTTCTTTCTAATCAGCACGGTGAGAGAAGGAAGGATTTCCTTCTCTTCCATGAAGATGACACCCCAAATATCCGCGCGCAACGCCTCAACTACCCATCCCATGCTCACAAAAAAAATATCGCGGCAAAAAAAATAGTTTCCTCTTCCCAAAAGTCTCTCGATCATGAGAATATTTTGATTAACATATTTTAATATAAAATCACTGTGATGGAGTGATGTTGGATATCCGTCCTCAAAAGTGGATTTCCTACCACCGTGTTGGACGGTGATTGGAGTGGGGGTGATTTGAAATCACTACCATGTAGGATTATCATGGTGTAACCAAACACGATGATCTCATCACCTCCACCCACATCATCCTTGATCCTGAGTGGATCATCCCATACCAAACGCCCCCAAAAGATGAACCAAATAAATGAAAGGGTTATTAGGTCAGACCTCCCGATCGGAGTGGTGGTGGGTGGCAGCGGAAGAGGTGGAGGCATTGGAATCAGAGTCATCACCAGGGTCCACCACCAGGATCGGTAGCTCACGTTCTCTCTCTGCTTCCCATCGCACTCGACGCCCTCTTTTCTGTCCCTATTTCTCTCTTGAGAGCATGTGGGAGCGTGAGGATTGCTAAGGACCAGAGAGTTTCTCCTCTCCATTCTGTAGAAAACAGCAAAATAAAAAGGTTTTTAAGATCCAATCAATTTATTGACCATGTATTAATCTTTAATCCCATAGACCATCTTTAAAACTTCTATCCTCCATAGAAAAATTTAAGTTTAACTTTAGATCCCTATAAAATCAAATTATCCTCAATTAATACGATATTCTCTGTTAACTTTGGATTTGCATTTAAGAAGACACTGAGAAAGTTAACAAGCCGGGCAACAACATGGGTAAACGTCTACATCATAGTGTGCTTACTAAAAGAAGACAAACATTTTCAAGAACTCTGATCACAAAAATAAGAAGATAATTTATTATAGAATATCCATCCACCTGATGCCATACCATCACTCATGGCACAACCAAATATCCAAAATTTCAAACCACATAATAGAATTTCAATTTTTGTATTCATGTGCATTGAGATCTTCTTCATAATCAAATACAGGTTATAAGCACACCTTATTTTTTTCCATCAATTTTGTTTGCACTTAAGGTGGTTTTATTCTCCCAAAAAAAAAAAAAGGGCCAAATAAATATTTCCAAGCTTGTAGTTACACATGCATATTTTATCTGGCCCTTGTCAAACGAGAGGGAGACGAGGGACCTTGTGGAAATTTTTGCTTCTTATTTTCCAAGTTTCCCCCTTTTTCCTCAGCAGACTGTCATACAACAATGATGCTCTCATTGTTTTTGTCCTGCAGGACATCACCATGAGCCTTCAAGGATCCCTTCAACTGACTTCGCCAATCTTTTTGCATGCGAACTCTTAATGAATGTTTGGATAGCTCAGACCAAACAAGATTACCCTTCCAATAAGAACTTGTTCAGCTACTATACCATCTTGTATGGCTTCATTTGACGTTTAATGGATAACACAGCACCAGAGAAAATGCCCTACAAGCCACAGTAATATGCACAACTACATGAGTACTGAAGTGCAGGAAAATTCCAAATAAATCAGCAAATGTTTTATCTGAATAAAGATTATGTTGCTTTACATTACATAAATGCTATGGAGCCTGAATTAAACAACTTGTCAGACTTCATTCACAAAAGCAATGATGAGTTGAAACAGCTTAAAAGCATATGCATTATCAAGCCACATGGTTAAAATTGAAGAGGTAAATGTTCAGTAGAGAAAATATTGTTGCAGGACTGCTTTACCTTGTATACCATGTTCACTAGGATCCATAACTGTATCATTTATTAACATTGTATTCCTTCCAAATCCTCAGATATTAGCTGGAACACTTTCAGAAAATAAAATAGCAATTGACTGGGAATAGCTGACTTTTATAAAGATCATGCCTATAAGTTGAGTAGATGACCTAAAGTGCACCAATACAGGCAATAAAAATCCAAAGAGATTAAATTTTTTTAAAGTTTTCTTATGCCTTTTAAAAATACTTATGAAAAATTAGATTGAAGAGATATTGTTGAAAACCCCAGGACATCAGATTCTTATAGTAGGTAAAGCTTCAATGGATGTTATGGTTATTTTCAACATACTTTGACACACAGAATCTCTTGTTAGAGAGAATGGGGCCAACTTTGTCTTAAAATTATAAAAATTATAAAGAAAGACTAATTTGAGTTTGTTCGAGCATCTGCTTCCAATGCAGGAGAAACAATGGAGCCTACTTCCAAACTGCACAGGGACTAAAAGACATGAAGCAGATGATATAATAATACCAACATCTGAGACAAATCAAATATAAGGAGTGCCATGATCCACTGTCATGGTCAAAAAGTGAAAGTGCACATGCTGAGTTTTGTTAACGTTGAATTACTAAACAATGATCAGAAATTTCAACAAAAATAGTTTCAAATGAGTAACTAATGTCAGTAAAAGTCCCATCAGAAATCACCAATGTGAAGAAAATAGCCATCAGCTCATTGGAACTGGTTTGATATTGGTACCTTAAATAAACTGCCCCGAGCAAATCAGATCCACAGTTTGCCTCGGCCCCCCAGATACATAGCAGTCACATGCTTCATCAACCACAGCATCTACATCTTTGGCTATCTGTTTGCCCTTCAAGCAACTGGCTAAATCTCGAAAAGGCAAAATAAATGATATTTATTTTTGATATTAGGAGTCATGATGAAAACTGAAATTTAACTATGCATCCAGCAAGAGTTAAGAAGACTTTTTCTAATGGAAATCACCTTTTGACCAAGCCAATATTCAGATGTTCAAATAGTATGTTAAAGAGGACCAGCATGTACATTCTAACTGATCTGATGTGGAAGGTGCTTCATGCAGAACCAAAAACAAGATGAGCTACCTTCTTCTGCTGCAGAATCTCATCCAATGAAAGCAAGTGAAACAAAAACATGCCAAACGTTCAATTGTTCCCTGATACAGCATCAGGCTCTGCTCTATCGCCCTATCTGCAAGCTTTCCAAGTTTCTGGTACATCTCAGTCAGGGCAGAGCTGACATGTGGATTCATATGGTAGCCAGTTTTAAATATCTGGGCATGTACCAGTTTCCCATTCTCCTCCAGCAAAAAGTTGCTGCAAACTGATAGGACAGTAAAAAAGGTTACTCGATCTGGAAGTAGACCTGATTTATTCATTTGATAATAAAGATTTAGCACCTCTAATCCAAAGCCATATTTTGCACATCCTGAAAGCATTGCATTCCAAGAAACAACATTCCGCTCTGGCATTAGTTCAAAAAGCTTCTTTGCTTTAGCCCACATTCCACATCTTATGTAACCACCAATCAGTGAAGTCCAGCTAACAACAGAGTGCCCATGTATGTCACTGAATGCTTGAGCTGCATGGTCCATGTTCTCACACTTTGAATAAATGTCTATTAAAGCACTTCCAACCACAACATCTGAATCAAATCCCAATTTATGGGCTAAAGCATGAAACTGGGTTCCCTCACATAGCACCAATAAACTTGAGCATGAATCAAGAACAAGTGACAATGTGATATTATCTGGTTTTACACCTAAAGCCATCATTAGACGAAATGTAAGTATAGCCTCCCGGTCCATGTTGTTTAAACCATACCCAGAGATCATGGAATTCCATGACACAAGATTTGGTTGCTGAATCGAATTAAATATTTTCACAGCAGCTTCACATTCTAAACAGTAGCTGTACATGTCAATGAGAGCACTACCTACAAAAACAGAAAAATCAACGCCAACCTTGATTATTTGTGAATGGAGTTGTTCGCCATATTTCATGCCCAAAAGGTCAACACCCATAACGAGGCTTCCAAAGGTGAACTCATCACCCCTTTTTCCATCCATCTGCATCTCTTCGAATGCTTTGAAAGCCTCTTCATGAAGTCCAAGTTCAGAATAACCCCCAATCAGGGCATTCCATAATGGAATACTCCTTACTTCCAAACTTCGAAACAATTCATGGGCACTATCAATTTGTCCATGCTTTGCATATTGATCTATCAATACACTCCATGAGAAGTCATCAACCAAAGGTATACCATCTGTGACTCTTTTCGCATCATTCATACACCCACATTTTGCATAAAATACCACAATTGCACTTCCAACATTCACATCAGTTCCAAATCCACGTTTCATTATCTGGCCATGAATCTTAAACCCTTCTTCAAAATCCAAAACCCCAACGCATGCATTTAAAACACTAACAAAAGATATCTGATCAGGCATCAAGCCAGCTTCCCACATTTTCTGAAATAATCCAATTGCTTCCTCATTCCTTTCGTGCTGTGCAAGACCAGCAACAACTGTAGTCCAAGAAACCACATCCCGCTCTGGCATTTCCTTAAAGAACAGAAGTGCCTCATCGATCTTTGAGCACTGAACATAACCTGCGAGCATAGAATTCCATGTAAACAATTCCTTAGCACCTATCTCATCAAAAACCCTCCTAGCATCCTTCAATGCCACACACTTTGCGTACAATCCAATAAGGGCACCACCAACCTGTACATGTGAATCGAGCCCGGTCTTGGCAGAACATGCATGCAACCCTCTCCCATTCCCTAAGAATCTGAGATTGCTACAAGCACTGATCACGCTTGCAAGACCAAAATGATCCACATTACAATCTGTACGTCTCATCCTGACAAAACTCCCCAACGCCTCCTCACAAGGACCCCACTGATCATAGCCTGAAATCATCGTATTCCAAGAAGCTGCATCCCTTTTAGGCATTTCATCGAACAACTGCCTGGCTTCACTTAAAAATCCAAACCTGCAAAAACCAGCAATCAGGATGTTCCAAGAATGCAAATTTTTCTTCCCCATCCCCCTGAAAACCCAGTGGGCATCATCCAAGGAACCACATTTGCAGTACATATGGATCAAATGGTTGCAGATGAAGGGATCCTGATTGAAACCAGTGATTACCATGTGGGCATGGAGCTGCCTCCCCTCCATCAGCGTCTCGGGAAAGGCACAGGGCTTAAGGATGGCTACAAAATAGTCCGGGTGGACTGGAAGGCCGAGGTGGCGGCGGAAAATCAGCAATCGGAAGGCGTCCCTTAGGCGGCCGGCACTGGCGAGGGTTTTGATGGATGGGGATCTGCTGGAGGCGTCGAAAGAATCGGTTTTGGGCGCGTGGGAGGGGAAGTTCCGATGGGTGGAGCAGAGTCGGGCAATGGCTGTTGAGTGCTGGGTGGGAGCCCTCATGGGGATTTGGAAAGGTTGGGGTGGAGAAGGGTAGACCTTTATCTCTATTAAGGTAGAAAAAGATTTCGCCTAGATGCACAAAGGCAGGGTTTGGGAGGAGAGGAGGCAGCGCCTTGGTGAGGGGAGGGAAGATTTTGGAGAAGGGGAGGCGGTTCCATCACCGCGGGGAGAGAGGGCGATGGTGAGAGAGTCCTGCAGGGGTTTTTATTTGCGGGATTTTCGTGTGTGTATGTATATAGTTTCACCATTTGTATATGTTTTATAAATATCTCAAATTAATCTTGTAATATATATATATAAAAAAAAATATAATATATATATATATATAACTAGCTAGCATGTCTAACCTTCCAGAAAAAATTTATGGGGTCCATATGCAAAAAATAAAAATAAAAATAAAAATATATATATAATAATATTTACAATTATATATAAATATGTGTGAAAAATAATTTGTATAAACTTCACCATTCTCGAGAGTATATAAAGCTAAATAAGTAAAAATAGGTCCTATCATATTATGATTTGAATACAATAATTTTATCATGAATAAGTTGCATTTCAATAATTGCCACTGCAATTATAAGAAGATGTTAAAAATCAACATGATATACATTACCGCACATTCTGAATGTTCTAATTATAACTAATTTGTAGGAGTTTACAAATTGGAGTACCATGATGGACATATATAGTTTGTAGTATTTTGTATAGATTGCCTACGAATGGAGTAAAGACAAGTCAAATGGTATGTTGCTGATGAAGGCAACCTCTTACTGTATAGCCTGGACTAGCTCTGAACTTCTAAAGCATTCTTCTATTTTTCTTGCTCTTTCATCTTCTCTTCTCTCCTTTCATTCATCGTGGCACCATCCGAGAAAGTTTGAGAAAATTAGAGAGCATAGGCAATTATTTATAGAAGATGATTTTGTACAACATAACATGGGAAGATACAATCTTCTGTATAATGTGGTTATATTTTTAATCCTAGAAATATTATGGGACACTCATTATACCCAGTTAGATAATCACCTCCATCTATTTTTGTGTGCCCTTAGGTTTGATATATCAAAGTGACATTATGCATAAATAGACAAATTTCAGATATAGACATGCTATAAGGTTGATGCGTCTACCATCGTCTCTCTTCCTATCCTTCTCTCCTTAATAGGCATTTTCTCACCACAGATGGAATGAGTGCATTTTAGGTCTTATGTGTGATTATAAAGTAAGAATGCTTTAGTAAGTGCAACAATGCCTAATTAAATGGCATTTCAGGGACAATGATAACCAATTAACCTCCAATTAATCCATCTAAGTCCAAAACAGCAGCCCTTGTGTTAGGGATGCAAATGTGTTGGCATGAGCTGAAATTTATATTGATATGGCTGCTTCATTGGCCAATTTCATCAAAGTTATGAATATCCTCACTTGGGATAGGCCTATTTGAATGTCACCCCAATTCTAGAGGACAAAAGAAGAACCATTCTTTGGTTGAAATAAATAATCATGCTCTTAAAAATTAAGATTCTTGCAAGAAAATGGATCCTTTACGGTATTTAAAAAGTATCACAAGATATTGTGTATACTTTAGAGATGTTTATTAAAAGATGGGTAGCCTGCTTACGCGTGCATGTTAAAATATTAAGAAAAAATAAATTATAAATCTAGAGATATTTAAATAATTTAAATAAATATCACATAACTATTTTTTTTGATAGATATTCTAAAATATGCGTAGCACCTTGCCTGCGGTACTTTATAAGTATCACAGAGGATCTCGTTCCTTCTTGCAATAGGCATGCATGATAGAACCATTTGGCTAGCAACCTTCTTAATATCCTGATCGATGGTCAAAGCAAGAGACTTTCCTTTTCTTATTGTTGTTTTTGTCATCAATGTTGCTTGCAATGGTGTTATTTGACAGGCTAATGGATTGATGGGAAGAGGGAAGAAGGTGACCTTCTAAACACCATAGCTTCCCTGTTCAATATATCAAAAAGATGACCAATCTAATTAGAGGTTCATTTATGAATTTTTCAAAATTTCTCCCACATCTCCAAAATAAAAAAAAGATAATTTAATCTTAAATATTAATTTATTATCTTATCAGTTTTTAAAAGATTAGCTAGCTTGATAGTTCATACTGTCAGTCAGTATTTAAAATCTCACCGATTTTTTCATACAATAGATGCACTATCAACGATGTTTGAGACAAGAGATGTCCCACGATATCTCGATTGGGATAGTAAAATGAGGGATATCTCTATGCTAATGCATGAGATAATATCATATCTCGATGTCCTGTTGGATGTCCCTTTCGGCCTGTATCCTAACCACTAGTTTAAGTGGTTTCCTTTGGACACTCTTGTGATTCCAATCCAATTGATGGCATTGATGCAGGTATAGGTTTACTCTTTTTTTTTAATTATTATTAATTTATTTTCTTTTCATTCTACCCTCGAGGGAAGATTAAATGGAATGGCATCTTATTTTCTTTATTTAAAGAACAACTAGTGATATGAAAGCCCAAGCCTCCTAGATTTGTGTAGATTTCAAAGCATCCCAAGCTTTTTTTCCCATCTGCACCCCCCCCCCCCCCACCTCCCGTTGGGCGATCCGACGGTTGATGTCACGAGAGAAAGAGATTCATTATTTGACGTGAAAGATACAATCCAACCCCCTCATCTGAAATCTCAAGTTTTTCTGATAAAGCACGTGCTGGCCGCATGGTGAACGTCAGCATTAGCCACCTCATGTAAAGCTTATAAATTCACTAAATTGTAGCCCCAGAAAAAGAAAATTATAAGCAATTTTATGTTAATACGGGGATCTTGAGACAATTTTCCTCGTCAGAATGCATCGAAAACGATCGACAGGACTCGACACTTGGAAGTTTGGAGGAGACTTAGAGTAATTTCCCGGTAAACCAAGGACTTGGATATATTTTCCTCAACATAATATACGGAAGATCAATTATAATCCAGAGCGATACGTAATTCGTAATAAAATCAGGGACTGTCTGTAAGTTTCCTCAACGTTAACTTAGCTTATATATAAAAGGTGACTCGGTACTTCGTTCCCACCTTCCGCAGAAGCGAGAAAGGTTTGACGATTTTAATTCCTTTTCCCCGCCGAAAGTTCTCTTCCTTTATTTATTCTTGCTTCCGGGCACGATCGCAGTCCAGTAATTTCCAACCTAGCTTCCGAATCAAATCAGAATCCCAATCTGTGCTTCTCGAATTTGATCGACTGCACCAATAAGATCCTCCATTGTCGCTCCAAACCCTGGTTTGAATTCGAGGTCTCTTCGTCGTATCCGAAGGAACCAACGAAACCCTAAATCTCCGCATCGACTGGTTCGGGGCTAAGAAAGCCGAAAGGAGATGGTTTTCTACTTCAAGGCCCGGCCGGACGCGGGCGATTATACAATCTTCATGGGGTTGGACGAATACGAGAACGAGGAGCTCATCAAGTACGGGTTTCCAGAGAATATATGGTATTTTTTTTAACCTTAATTCGATTTCTTTGTCGCGGATTTTCTATTTTCTCGTTACGATCTGTTGATTGCTTGTGTGAACGAAGTATTGTAACATTTATGGGTAACTCCATATATCCGTTCAATTGTTCTTTCCATTATATTTTCTTGCCATTTTCTTTTTGTTGTGTTGATTCTCTGATATGGGATTTATGCAGCACATATTTGGTTATTGGCATTGTTAGTGCGGATATTTCATTCTCAGTTTGCTATCAAGATTTTCCACATATCCATTATCCAAATCCAGACAAGTTCTCTCTTTTGGTCACGTACTTCATGCAATATCCTTCTGACCCATGCATGCATCATTATACCTTTTTCCTGATCACATACTCATTCAGTGGCACTAGTCTTTGTGTTTGAGCAGTAATTAAGGATCACTTTCTTGAAGCCAAGGATTCATGTCCTGGAGGGACACTGGGATGGGGGGATAGGTACCCTCCATGTGTCGGGATAGGACCATCCCGCCCATCATCCCGGCATCCCGATCGACACATCTTGGGACATCCGTTGTTCCAAGTGCTGGGACAAGGTGGGACGACGATGCTCTCATTCCATGAGAAAAATGGGATAGCCCTCATCCTACAGGATTTAAAATCTTTTTTGAATCCAGAAGTGCATTTAGATGCTCGGCATAGTACGACATGCTTGTCAAAATATAGTCATATTCATTTCTTTACATTTAAAACTGAAAAAAAAAAATATTGCCACCTATTGGTTGTATTAGTTGTTTAGGAATAGCTGTTTTGTTTGGAGCGATAGGGAGTTCTGAGTGTGTGGCTATGTTTATCCATTTCTTTGTCAGGGAAGGGGAATCCTAAATGACATGCCATAAGTGGGTTAGTTTTGTCTGAACACATGGTTGACATACTTATAAAGGATGAGAATTTACGCTTGAGAAAGATATAAGTTGGCATTAGTGAAGGATGGGGAGGTCATTTGACATATAAGTTCTACTCTTCTTTTCCCATGTCAGTTATGGCTTAGAATTGTGAGAGCTTGATAATAGTTGAAGAGGTTGCAAATACCATGAATTTGGAGTTTATCTAAGATGTATAGGAGGAATACAGTTTATTTTCTTCTTTTCCCATGTCAATTATGGTTTAGAATAACAAGAACTGGAATTTAGTTGAAGAGATCACAAAAGCCAATAATTTGGAGTTTATCTAAGATGTATTTGAGGAATACATGGTAGTCGAATTATGACTATAACTCGGTGGTTAACTGTGGCCTCATAAAAGTAAGGTGGTTTTGCTGCTGCATCACTTTACCTTTCCAACAAGGCTATTTATTTTGAAGCCTTAGGCCTGGGGTTGTCTTTTAAGCCAAAACTATGGGTTAGATATAAACTTACCGTCATCGATTTAAAATCAGCAGGCCAATATGGTACCTTCAGTATCATATGGTTCGGCTATGAAACTAGCATCAGTATGGTTGTAGGGATGCTGAAACCATCCTTATTGTCATGTACTGATCATATTGGCCATTGTTTTTTTCATTCCTTTTGATATTTTTAATTTTGGTCCATATCATCCATAGTGAAACCATATCAATCCTATGTAATGCGGTGGAAAAACAATACAGGCTCCAAGCTGATATTTAAAATCAAAGTTTTCTGAGCCGGTATCGTCAGCCGTATCGGCTAGCTGATGGTACGGTTTTCGTACCGTATCGAATCGAGGTGAACTGATGAAAGCAAGCAGACCCAAATCAGAAGAAAAAAAGAGAGAGAGAGAGAAATAGAGAGAGAGAAGGAGGAAGAAAGAAAAAAGGAGGAAAGGAGCCGGCGAGGCCAGTCGAAGGAAAAGAGGGAGGGGAAGGAGCCGGCGAGGCCGTCGGATGGCCTCCGACTGACCGCCGTGGTTGCCGAAGGGCGCAGTCCACTGACGCAGCACTGCGGGTGTGCAATAGGGGCGACGCTCCTGTTTCGCGAGTTTTTTAAAAAAAAATTTGGTTTTAAGTAAAGCCGGCAAATAGTTTGCCGGCTTCACGATTTTTGGCTTTTTTTTAAAAAAAATCTTTGAAGTTGACAGTTGCCGACTTCATCAGTTTAAAACAAAAAATAAAATAAAAACAGGTGACGACCTGTTTCAAAAAGAAGAAGGGAGCGGAGCTGCGGAGGGGCTCCGCCCGCTCGATCGCCCTTAGGCTGTCAGTATCAGCTCGCCGGCCACAGGAGGCCTCGCGACAGAGGCTCCGTCCGTCCGGTAGGTCCCCCCCAGTGCTCTCTCTCTGTGGCTCCGCCCGCTCGACTGCCTCAGACCGTCGGCATCGCTCGCTGGCCATCGGGGCCTCACGACGGAGGTACCGTCCGTCCATAGGTCGCCTCCCCAAGTGCTCTCTCTCTTGAAAGTCCTATCGGACGATACGGAGCTCGGAAGTCCTCCGACGGCCGCAGCCGGCTACCGCCGGCCTCCGATGGCTCCCACCTCCCTCCCTCTCCTCCTCTTTCTCTCTCTTTCTCACTTTTCCTCTCTTTCTCTCCGTACCATCAGTGTACCGAATTTACCGGCCGAATCATGCCGGTTGTCGCTGGTCTGGTACGATACAGAGTGTACCATCGGTTCGGCATGGTATGAAAAATTTGTTTAAAATCATACTTCTATCTAAAAAGGATTGATTTTTTGATACCTTTATATGGCTCAAAAGAAAAGGGCAGCAACTCTTTTAAGTAAACCTTAGCTCTTGCTGAGTTATAATTGAGTTTTAAAAACTTGATTTCAGTCAGCTTATAGCCTAGGCCAGCTCATGGATGGGCCAGAATCGGGCTAGAGATGCCTAGTCCTAGAACCAACAGCCATCAAATCAAAATGTCTAATGCCACGAGCTCTCCTTCCTTGTCTCCCCACATTGCACTAAACAAATCTCACCTTCAAATGGGTTTGAACACATCCGGCCTCCTCGTGTGACATGTACTAGCATAGTTTCACTTGAGCTCCACCCTAGCCTCTTTTTCCCTGCTCCTGCTGGTGCATCTCCCCCACCTTGCCTCCATTGCTGCCTAGCCTTCTCTCTACTGTTCGTGGCTGCTTACCTTTCCATGCCTACCTTGGCTTTGCTTGGCCCTCCTCAACCTCCATATTATCTATTATGTCACAAAATTAACTCTCCTCTGTGCTATTGCATGCTAGTACACTGCTCACATTTTGACCTTCATGGTACCCTCTTCCATGAATATCTAGGCCCTGCTGCTTCACGCTGTCTGCCTAATGTCTTATGGTGCTTTGTGCGACCACAGAAAAATGGAGGAATGGATGGTGAAATATGTAATAAAATTATTGTTGGGTGAAGGAATTATAGAGTTGCTTCCAGGGTGAAGGTTTTGTGAGTTGTGATCCCTCATCCCAGAACCATGCGCTAGGGGTTTATGGTTGTAATTTGAGTAGTTGCCATTTCACTGGTGTTTTTTTCTCTACTGTACACCCTCTCATGGGGGGCGACATTGTTTAACAAGCATTGTGTCTCTTTTTTCATGTTAATTACTCATGGTTTCTTGATTCAATTTATGGATTCTCTGCTAGAAATTTACTTGTGCGTCAAATGTGCCCCTCCCTAATTTTTATCACATCTGCTAATTTTGGTAATTTGGTACATGTACGCATACACATTAACAGCTTATTATCTTGATTTCTTTCATAAGCAGTTACATTGAAGACTTTATTCTGGGTCCCCAATATTTCTATGGTGTGCAAAAAATATTTTCTTTTTGTGGTCTTAGAATATATGGAGATTGTAACTTGTTCAGCATCGACTAGGCTGTATATTTACAGGTTAAACTTACTGGGTCAGTCATGACTGCAGGTTTCATGTGGATAAGATGTCCCCTGCTCATGTTTATGTCAGATTGAATAAAGGTCAGACTATTGATGATATAAGTGAAGGTCTACTGGAAGATTGTGCCCAGCTTGTCAAAGCCAAGTCAATTGAAGGTTACATGCAGTGAATGTTTGTGCTGTCATTATGTGTGATTATCGAGATATAGCTGTGTTGGTGATATTTATTTTGTTCCTTCTAGCACCACTCTTTTGTATCTAATTTCTGCATGCTAATTTTTGTGTCTTACAGCAATTCCAGCAGCTGCTTCCCTCCTAACCTGTTTATATTTTTGCAGGCAATAAAGTGAAACATGATGTCGTTTATACTCCATGGTATAATTTGAAGAAAACTCCTTCAATGGATGTTGGTCAAGTTGGTTTTCACAATCCTAAGATGGTGAGTCATCTGTCAGTATATAATCTTCTGACTTTCTTGCAGCATTACAGGCACTACTTGAATTATGTGACTTCTGATTGTTTGGACATCACCTAAGCTTGCTAAGCTGATATCTCTTCAAATTTTAAGATTTTTTGATTGAATTGTTTGACACATCATTGTTCAAGTCTTATTGTTGTTCTGACGACTTTATCCTTTGGAATGATCCTCTGCTTCATATAATATTGCAACCTGAGTGCTTAAAGTCTTAGCATGGCCAAAGAATAGCATAAAGGTTGCTTATAGTTGCAACCTTCCTCTCCAGGGCCGAAGCTTACTATGATTATCTTGAAACTTGACTGGCAAGCTCTCCTTTAGACTCAGGTTTGTTTACTGTATCCATTTTCAGCAGCTAGAATCCGAAACATAACCCGCAAACCTTATGCTTATTTTTTGGTTTCCAATTAAGGAATCCTTTGGCTTTTATTTGTTAGAATGAACTTTTTACTGGTGGCATTTGTTACTGACCTTGTATCTATTTCTTTTGCATGTAAAATTCCATTTCTTTCTCTCCAATTTGGGGTTCTCGATTCTTCTTTTGCCCCGTTCCCTGCCAACAAAAGTTTATCCAAGCTGTTTTACGACCTTTCATTTCAGTTATTTCAGTTTCCCTTTTGGAGTAGTTATGGCCTGTCAGTTGTTTGATTGAGGAAGTTGAATTTAACTGCCACTGCACTGCACAGTCCCCCATCAACCTCCTTTTCTAAAGCCTTTTGGCATAAGATTAGTTCTCACTCATTCCTCTTCTTGGCTAGATCTGGCAACAACTAGAGCTTTCAAACCTCCTTTAGTCAACCCCTTCTCTTTGTTCTTTCTGATAACACTCTCTGAATAACTTCGTTGGCAGGGTTGGTATTATTGTGGTCAAAAAAAATCTCTCAAGTTTAATCCATGTGATCAGAGATGGTACATAATACAGAAATGGAAGTTTAATTTATAGATGTCTTGTATGCTTTATGCTTTTGAGCAGCACATAAGGAGCTTATCAGTCCCTCTTGTTTTTTTTGGCTTGCGATGCCTTTCTGTGTTGGTTGGATGACTTTGACTTTCTTGGTACTTCTTTCTTTTTTACACATTAATCATTCTTAAAGAGCTATGAGATGGACTGATTGTTATAGTTTTGATGATATTTTATTAACTTTCTTTTCACTAATGAAGATAAGATATACCTTGCCAAATTTTTTAATTGTTTTGTGAAACTTCACAAAATAATGTGATCTTTTGTAGACCGTGCCCCCTTTACTGGTCCTAAGTACCCTCTCCTTTGTTTACAGGTCCATACTGTAAGGGTAGAAAAATGCATAAATGAGATTGTTAACAGGTTAAACAAGACAAAGGTGGAGAGAAATCCTGACTTGAAAGGTAAAAATATTACAGTTCTTGTAACACTTGTTTGAGAAATTTTGATGCAATCTGTTTTCCAGTATATTGCGTACTCTGCCAAATTATATCA
Source organism: Elaeis guineensis (assembly GCF_000442705.2). Lineage (NCBI taxonomy): Eukaryota > Viridiplantae > Streptophyta > Magnoliopsida > Arecales > Arecaceae > Elaeis > Elaeis guineensis. The sequence goes on along the minus strand of NC_025999.2, from coordinate 95,677,700 downwards.
AGCCAGTCGTAAATGATATCAAATCATAGCATAAATGCCTTGCATGACTGTATGTGACATGAGACTGTAAGCATTTCAAGTATAAATGGCTGATTAGTGATTGCATGCACTTGTCAGCAAATGCTTGAACCAATAAATGGTATCAAATCATCACATAAACACCTTGTATGGCTGTATCTGACATGAGATAAAGCATTTTGAGTACAAATGGCTGATGAGTGATTGCATGCACTCCTCAGCAAATGCTTGAACCAATAATAAGCTCTACTTTTAATATTTAACTTAATGCATTTAAAATATGTTATCTCTAAACATCAAAATTAAAGTTTTCAATAAAATATTGTTATCTACATGCAACGTTTAATAGGTTTGGATCTTTGAAAGACCACTTACATTTAATCTTTAAAGCAAACAATGAAGGACTCCAACCTTATTAATCAAAAAATTCTGTCATCCATTCTATACACATGGTTTTTCAATAGTTGTGCATGCATTATCCTATAACTTTTGTGGGATCTCTATGATCTACCGACTATCACATTGTTCCCCTTCTTTACCACACCACATGCATAGCATTTGTGCAAAACTACTACCATATTTGACTGGATTTCTTGTTCCACAACATCAGGGAACCTTCTACATTGAAGCTGACCCACAAAACTTCTTGATAAATATGCATTAAAATGGAGTGTATTAACTAATCAAAAATTAACAAAGTGGTTAGCATATTGTGAGGTTCTTGCCCCATATTTTTCAAGAATTGTTTTGAGATAATAAACACTCTTTGCACACATTTATGTGTTGTTTTATTTGGCCATTAACAGGCAACTGTAGTTCCTTTTTCTATCTTGGTTGTTTCTTGTAGATGTGTTAGTGGATACTACTTATCAATTAAAAACTCAAATTTTTGTTCTGGTTACAAGAATAAATTGTTGGATGTGTACGAAGAGCTACCCTTATTGCTTTAAGAACACAATCGTGAGAATTTGACAGTTGCCACACGAACTGAGTATCTTTATAAATAGGATTACAGTTGTGCAGTCAAACTGACAGGAGATAGTCAAATGCAAAACAACCTTATTGGAGCGAGCTCGATGTGGCTTATTACGTTCTACCACTCTTATGTTGGGCTGTGCTGAATCCTTTAAACATCAGTGTTTAGATTTTTGTTGATCTAACTTTTTTTTTTTTTTCATTTTTTAAAATTTGATAGAAACCCCAAAGCCGCACTCCTTACTGAGTCATGCGATTATTTGCTTTGCTACTTGGTGACTCAATAGCTGATACTTCATATCATTTTGGAGATGTATTAGTGTTTGTCAATTTACATTTGCCAAGTTCATCAGTTCTATTAGTCCTTGATTTGTGATATGCAGTCTCAGAAGTTTTTATTCAGTACACTGCTGCATAAATTATACCCTTTAAATATGTGCATCATTATGTTTGCATGGAAACCCGTAGCAAATCTGCTCATCCAACCATGCTAATTTGAATCAGTACCTTTAGATCCCTAGAGTTAATATACATCCATCTTAGGAAGATATGCTGGAAGTATCTTGCCAGCAATATATAACACACATAGGACTGCTTTGCCCTTGACCTTGTAAACAACCAGAATACCATCTTTATCTGCACTCTTTTGTGGCACTATGTGGGCTTACCAAATTTTGAAATGACAGGAGGAAGATGTTTGGGGTTGTTGCTTCGCTGCCAAGAGGCATAACATCATTAGAATTAATCCTGCTGAATATAGAGGGAGTTAGAAATCTCTATGAATGCTGGTGTACTCCCTGAAACAAAAGAAAATGAAAGAGTGCATTGAAGTTGAAGATGTAATGATTGAAGTACTAAATATAAATTGTTCAGCCATCAACATGTCATTAAGCAAACGCTAAAGAAAGCAGTATTATTAGCTAAGGATTCAAACATTATTTCATCTAGTTTGTGCCATAGTTCAGAAAGATAAACATTATTTTATCTAGTTTGTGCCAGTCTGAAGGTTGCCCTCTCACCATAGTTCGAAAGATAAACAGCACCACTGGACGACACTCAACTGGCTAAATAAAATATGATTTTCTATTATTTTTTTTCAGCTAAAGTACTTTGAATTGATCTCTAGTGGAGTAGGTATGCTCAAACACTCTATTGCACTATTGAATCTAGCTAAATAAATCTATTGTTTTAATCAGTGGTAATGACTTGTGCTGATTGTTGATAAATAGCTCCTATCATGTGTGTACTTCCAAATAACCTAAGCCCAGAAACTAACATGAGGTAGTAATATATTTGGTTGTGCCCATTATGTTGTGTGCATGTAGACCAGCCAATTGTTGGCCGTATTGGCTTATATGTCTTTTCTTGGACTTTGCTTTCTATCTTTTGGTGATAAAGTAGCAAAGCTTGGTTAATAGTTTTGCCATACTAACATGATAATTTCTTTGTGCCTGTTTCCTTGTGCAGCTGAGCGAGAAGCTGTTAATGCAGCTGAAAAGGCAGAAAGAAAGCATCAGTTAAGGGAGAAAGTATGCCCTTGAATCCCTTTTAACACAAAGACATTAAGTAGATCAGCAAGAAAAATTTGGTGAACATTATAATTGTTGACCAAGATTTATAGCAAACATGGCTCATAGATAGAAGAGACATGATTAAGGAATATCTTGTAGGGACCCGTTTGGTTGACAAGTTTTGTCAGAGTGGGTGCACAAAAAACCCAAAATGGATGAGTTTTACAAAAATGGTTGTTTGCGAAGATCTGTTTTGTCAAAAATTGATAAGTCCTAAAACCTGAAAAGTGAGTTCTATGAAAACAGTCTCTGCCCCTGTTTTTTTTTATGCAATCTGTTTTACAGAAAATCATTCTTTATACCTATTTTCATATAACTCATAGGCAATCAAACGGCCCTGTAGTGATATTTAACCACTACTAATTATTTGGTCTTAAGTCCAAAGGAATTTGGAGGTTGGATCCTCCTTGGCTGCATGAGCGTGAGCAGTAACTAACAAGACGGCTGTCCCTACCTGTCATATTCTCTAGTTTTCATTACCAGACCTCTTTTTTAAGTTGCCGTAGAGTGGAATCATCAACCTGACCTAGTGTCATAAAGATTACCTAATCCTTTCATGGAACCTAATTGATTTAAGAGTCTTGGTTCATAGCAAGCCCATCTTAATGGGAAAAAAGCTCGGATGATGCTTTATTGTGAAGAGGATGATGATATCCCTAGTTCGGGGGAAAAAGTCATCATTGCATAAATAATTTTCTCCAAAAAGCTCATTTTTGGTATTGGCATTGCAGAAAAGGAGGGAGGAGATGGAGAGGCTTGAGAGGGAGAGACAGGCAGAGATCAGAAGCTACAAGGGCCTGATGGTCTCAGAAAAGATGCGTCCAACAAACAAATTGCATCCACCAATAAATCCCTGCAAGAACTGGAAGAGGATTTCATGTAAAGGTGGGAACTTAAGGCTGATGGAAAGCTCAAACTTTGAAAGCTCCACCAGATCAGTGCGGCAAGGTGAATGATACAGTTTGCCCAGACTCATAAATTTTGCTCTAATGACTTCATTAAGCCACCAGCAGCAGACTTGTTTGATATCAAAAATTGTCAACAAGGAATGGGATCATTTGTGAGTTCTGGTTGGTACAAGTAGCCTTATTACACATGATGAAAGATTAACGATTTAGATTGTCGACTAATGATTTAGATTGTTGTCTGTTTTTTATTAGAATGTTATTTTCATTTATACCTTGACCTCTTATCCTATTCTTTGATGGGAAAAATACTTGATCATGAGCCTTGCTATAAGCCAAATTAGCCAAGTCTGAGAGTTCTTTTTTTTTTTTTTTGCCTCTCCCCTTTTTGTGTGTGTACATTATCGTTGAACGCTAGAGGGTAGCAAGATGTTGCTTAGCTTGGCTGTTTGATACCTTTAGAGGTTAGTCATATTTCATGACTTCCTTTGATCCAATTGGTAGCTAGAAAATTTAGACAAATGAACGTTCTTGATGTGATAGGAGTCCAATACTTCATTTTTGGTTCTACCCCTTCAAAAAGATGCCATCAGAGATCTGGTTCTTTGACAGCGGAACAGAAGGAGGTATGGATATTGTATCTTGGCTTCACTTCGGATGCATTCTTCTCTCTGAAAAGTAGGTTTCATTAGTTATTTCGGAGGTTATGATTCCTATTTTTTGAGACATTAATCATATGAACTTTATGCAATGTTTTCGACAACAAATCATGCCTGCAATAAGATCCGGTCTTTCAAACTAATTTTCATTGGAAGTGGTCTGTCCTCGGCCTATGCGTGCGACCCATGCTTGGATTTAGATAGAGCCCATTTTTTATTTTTGGGCGAATTATGATCCTAGTTTCTTAACTAAGTTGGTTTTCTTAAATGGTATCTAAATTATAAAAAATTAAAATTTAATTTTTAAATTATTCGAACCGATTTAATATTATCCTTAAGCGTGATTTCAGTGATTTTCTTTTACCGGAAGTCAGAGGTGGCAACTTTCGGTGCTTACGTAAAGCATCTTTTACTTACACAGTTCAACCGGTATGATATGACTTAAAATATTTGAAAAATTATTATTGATGTGGCCAAAATCCTTAATTTTAGAAGTCTTCCTCTTCTCCTCCACCGTCTTCTTCCCTAGTTCTCCTAAAATCTATAAAATATTATCTTCATCTTTTATCTCTCCTCTTCCCATCAATTTCTCTCCGATTCCAAGAGCGAATCCAACAATAGCCTCCCCGTGGTGCGTGAAGAATCAAAAGACCATGTCCCTCCCCTTGACTTGCATCCGAAAATCTACCTCAATGCTAACCCCTGATGGTGGTGGCACTATAAGGGGGAAGGAGTCGATGGTGAAGCTAGCTGCTATGTGCTAGGTGCGGCGCCATCGATTTGGTCGGTGGGGATGAACATGAAGCCCACTTGGTCTCCGACTTAGATGAGCTGGAGCATGTTGTCATATTGGATAAAGGCAGCACAGTTGGGGTTGTGCACTACTGCGTACTGGGCAAAGTTGAAGTTGACGGTGCCATTGGCGGTGGAGAAGCCCAGGAATCGAACGTCGTCCATCTGGATCTTGAGGTCTAGGGGCTGAAAGAAGATGGGAAGGTTGCCACCAGTGCCACTACTACAGGGATTAGGAATACTATTGTCACCACGCCTTATTGGTTTCGATGATCTCAGAGAAGTATAGAAGTGTCGCTGTATCTTCCTGGCTCACTGTCTCCCACCGGTGCTTGAGATTAGGCTCCATCACTGTCAATTCTTCAATCATGTAGCGGACGAGGGCATTCTCACCGACAGTCCAACAGTCCTCGATGAGGATGATGGGGAAATCACAGTCACGGGGAAGTTTGCTGATAAAAGGGTGGATGGTGAAAGTTGGGATTGGGTCGGAGTTGGAGATTTGCTTCATAATTTTTTGTGGGGTGTTTAGAGGGTTGGTGGTGGGGAAGACTGCATCGAGGGATATGATGGTGAGAGAGATGATAGGGAAGTGGATGGAGTTGGAGGAGAAGAAGAGGACAAACTCTTGTGAATGGAGAGATGGGAGGAGAGGATAACTTCTGAGAATAGGTGATAGTGTGCGTCGGTTTAATCATACAAGTAAATAGTATTCCACGTAAGTACTGAAAGTTTTCACATCAAATTTTCGGTAAGAAAAAATTATTGAAATCGCATCTGAGTACAACATTAAATCGATCCAAAAATTTAGAAACTAAATTTTAATTTTTTATAATTTAAAAATTATTTTAAAAAATTAATTTAATTTATTGATCAAAAATATAATTTATCTTTTATTTTTAGTCCAGGTCTGTGAACCATCGATACAGGTTGGGCGCAGATTAAATTGGGCGTGGAGTGGATATGGATCTGACAGACCCCACCCATAATTGCTGAGCACGCATGCCCCTGAAAAGTGAAATCTACAAATATTTTTCCCCCCTTTCACGTGAAAGGAAAGAGATGGGAGAGGAAAAGTAACAAAATAGGATTCAGCACCGCGCCAAACCCCACCGCCACGCAAAGGCCAAATCACCCACCATGCCAAAACCCCACGCACGCCGGCTTATCAAAGGCCAAATCATCCCTTGCCAAGCCTTAGCTTCTGACATTGAAAGATTCCGAGGGCTCTGCCATCCTCATCCTTTCGTTTCTTTGTGTGTATATATATATATATATATATAAGAGAAATGGGCTAGCTCAATTTGTTACGATCCAATTCGTTTCCATTTTTGGACTAGGGTTCAAAGTTGATATGTTTAGGATGGCTGACCGGGTTCGAGAGAACTAGTATATTGGCCTGATCATGAATTAACACAGTTTCAGGCTTGTTGTGTGGCACAATTTTGACTCTGATTGCTATCAAAGCTCGTGTCCTTGTGTATTTGATGTATATAATTTCATATATTTTTGGTAGTGCATAAAAATTAAAATAATAGATAATCCACTGGTCTATACTCACCCACGAAATTGTGTATGCTGATGTGGCAAAGAAAATTCTATAACAAAAAAGGATGCAATTCAACATCATTGGGCTTCATAGCACTTCAATATGTGGCATAGGTTCCATTCTGAAATTGTTCAATTGGATCTACATCAGCTAGCTTCGTATGTCCAAAAAATTCTATTATTGGGAACAAATGGCCCGAATTTAGATCATAGACACCGTACTACATCAAACTATGTCTCATGTTAAACCTTGTGTTGTGAAACTGTTTTGTTGTCCTTAGAATTATAAAGAATGGGGGATGGATGAACGTGAAGGCATCTTGATTGATCCAATAATTCCCTTCCAATGTTAAGGGCGAGGAAGATTCGAGGCTCCAACATGCCCTCACTCTCTTGTACACGGACCACCCGCATGTGGATGTCCACAGTGCAACTTCCTTCATCTGCACTCTACTAATTCCAAGATAACAACACAGCAGGAAGAATTAGATTCTAAAGCATGCCCACTTGCGTGCGATCCTATTACATTACACTGTTGATCTCGTGACCACACAACAACCAAATTTCGTGAAGGCCTTCTATCTTATCCGATGCCCTCTGGCGCTATTTGAGTCGATAACCTCTGTATCCAGTGTCCAGATGTTTCTAGTAATAGCGATGATATTCCTCCAGGTTCCCAAAGCCTTTACTTGGTAATGGTACTTCAAAATCGAATCCTATTTCGGATAGATATAAAGCATGATGTCAGTGATATAACCTTGATGAACCTCGTAGCATAAACAGATCAGCACTGTGGGCCTATGGGACGAAACAGAAGTCGTGTCATAATCTGGCAGCCCACAAAAATTAATGATTTTTAAAAGCTAAATTTTATGGCTCATTAAATACTTTATAATTTTTTTATTGCCTCACCTCCTCTCTTCGTGGCATTACCGCGCGTGGAACGGTGGAAGAGACCGGCAGAAGGCTTCAGCTGGTTGGTTTCCTTTTATTGATTCCAGATTCCTCCACAGTCGCAAGGGTTTTATAGTGATAAAGAGGAGAGGGGTGTCGGGACTTTTCCCCCACTTGTGATAACTGGAGGGAGGAATCCCCTGCGCCCGGCCTCCCCGGCATCCAAGCGTTGGATTGAGTGAAGGGGCTCTCGTTGCCTCCTTTTCTTTGGGATTTGCTTGGTTTGAGAGAGAGAGAGAGAGAGAAGATGCTGGAAGGGAAGGCATTGATCCAGGATACGGACATGCCCAAAAGGATGCAGCTGCAGGCCATGTCCTGTGCCTCCCAAGCCCTGGACCTCTTTGATGTCGCCGACTGCAAGAACATCGCCGCCCACATCAAAAAGGTTCCTCTACCTCCCTCCCACCCATCAAATTTGTTTTCTTTTTCCCAGAAAATTACAAGGATGGCACCTCTTTATACGACTCCACTTCTCTTCTTCTTCTTCTTCGCAAGTCTCGCATCCTGGATTGGTATTACCATGTTGGTGGTGATGGTGGCAGGAGTTTGATAGGAGGTATGGGCCTGGATGGCAGTGCGTGGTGGGGTCCAACTTCGGGTGCTTCTTCACCCATAGGGAGGGAACCTTCATCTACTTCTGCCTCGAGACCCTCTACTTCCTCATCTTCAAAGCTGCTGCTGCTGCCACTCCTGCTTAGCCACCCGAGCTGTTTGCTGCCGGTGCTGCTTGGCTAAACTACCCTACCAACAAGAGAGAAGAAGAAAAGGAAAGAGAGACACCATCGGATATTCTCAGGGCCTCTTTCCTCGCCCACAATATACTTTTCTTCTCCTCCTCCTTAGGGTGTCTTTCTCCCGTGTGTATACCAACAGAAGTCGATGTTTTAGCAGTGAAATAATAAATTTCGTCTGCTTTGGATGTAGCTTCAGCTCTGCTTCGGCTTTGTGTTTTGATTCGTTTTTATGATTGCATCGACCAAAACGGTTCGATTCTTCCGAATTCTTATAAATGCGTCTATCCTGTTCATCATCTTGACTCTGAATGGTTGAATGCCGGCATTCGAGAAAGTGAAAACAGCAACAGCAAATGGAGAGAGTTATTTCAGGACTACGGAAGCATGGTATTTGATGCCGATCAAACGAATATGATGATCTTTCAGGTTGCAATTCCTTTCTTAAGCATCACATTTCTCGCTATAAAAGGAACACAGATCGGCAGGTTTCCTACACCTGAAGACCAAAGGTACAGCATAGGAATTAGTGGGCATCAATACTACATGAAGTACACATCCACCAGGGGGAAAAATTATACACTCATAACCCGGAAGGGGCCAAGAGACATCAGCTTTGTGTGTCTACCAGTTTTTTGGCAACCTTTTGAACAACCAAGCCAGTAGACGAGAATGCAAACAGCTTAGGAAAGTCTGGCAATCATATAATTGATGAAAAGAATTGTTATCAACAGTTGAAATGTTCCGTAATCATGTTCATCTTTAAAGATGACATCCCAAAATAACTACCATATTTCAAAAAATTTGCCATACAACACATAGTCAAGTGAAGCATCCTCTTCTCAGTGCCCCTGCATTTTCTGTATGCAGTCACAGCACTGGAGTCAACAGGGGCTTGTTTGTAACATGAGCCTCTAAGTTGCCCAGAACCAGGTCTGCCATTGCTTTGCAAGTTTCCCAGGTGCTGCTCCCCACATGAGGCACCAACACCACGTTTTCTAAACCAAACAGCTGCTCGGGAACATGTGGTTCGTGCTCAAACACATCGAGGCCAGCCCCTCCAAGCCGGCCCTCAAGCAGAGCCGCTACAAGCTCTGGCTCATCTACGTGAGGTCCCCGTCCAATGTTCACGAGCACACCATTTGGGCCCAAGGCGTCAATGACCTCACGATCGACAATATGGCGGGTTTCCTCTGTCAATGCGCACGCTACGATCAGCACATGGCAGTTAGATGCCAAATCAATAACACTTGAGTAGTATTTGTAATTTGTCTGTGGCTTTTCTGATCTTGAGAAGTAACTGATGAGGCAACCAAATGCTTCAGCTCTTTTGGCTATGGCCAAACCAATCCTGCCAAGCCCAATTATACCAACTGTTTTGCCACTGAACTGCAAGAAAAAGATTATCACACGGTGAGAGTTCTACAAATTCTAATTCAAGTCTCTTAAATTAAATGATTCAAATACAGCGGATGTGTAACCTGAATTCTTTGTCACTCCAGAATGTTTAAGTTTTGATTTGTTGGAAATGGTTTTCATGGCACCGCAACTAGCATACAGAGACCTGTCTTGATAGTTCTTAAATTTCCAAGTTGAGAATCATTGGAGCTATTCTGATCAGCTCCCTGACAAACAGCGTTGCGCCGTGTCTACCAGCAATTATTGCACATATACTCAGACTGATCTTAAGCAGTATGCAATGTCATGGAAAAGGAAACGAGGCTGCCCTCAGAATTGATAGCCAAGAACAAGGACGCTATGATTGTTGTCATTATACATATGCAAAGGAACCGAGATATGGATGAAGGTATATATATGTATCAAAATCAGAGCTGGCAGCTGATGTGGAAAGATGTTTCTTGGGTGTCGTGTGACAATTTAATAAGGTCACAAATGTGCAGGAATAATTGGTCAATAAAGTTGTATAAACCAAATCCTGATTTAGACAATGCACTGGGTTATGATACTATGCCAGCAGCTACATGCGAATCCTTTTTTGTTTCAGATTTCTCATAGTTGGTTGAGTTATCTTCTAAGTTTTTATATACTGATATGTATAAATGAGATGCATAGAGTACTTCTGAGTTTTGTCTATTCTATAATTTTAGATGGAGTTATTCTGATAGGATTTCAACTTGTAGTAACAGTTTTTAATTTCATAAAATCCGTCTCTTGTCAGGTGGAGGTCTATCCAAGACTAAGAGTTGATTCACAACTTTATCTTCATATATTCCCTCTTGTACCCTACCAAAGATCTGCAACCGATGAAAGGACGGTCTTCTGTTCAGATAAGAACATCAATATAGAGAAGTCTGAATATTCATGATTTTGTGTAGCCTGATAAGATATGAGCACTCCTTAAAATATGGGAAAGAGGAAATAGTTACAATAACAAATCACCAATATGTTCACAAATGAACTACCTAATTTCTGATATGTACCATGTCTCTGAGCTTTAAGATGGCATTCGTTCAATTATCTTTTATGATACATAAGATATCTTCTTAATTAGTAATAGTTGGGCTATTTATTTAAACATAACCAAGAAATAGGAGACTGCAAGATTGCCAAAAATGTCTACTTAAATAGCAAAAATGTCTACTTAAATAATCATGCAATGCCATACCATTGAAGCAGTATCCACTTGATCAAAATGTGACTGTTGGGTGGATGTCTGGCCAGGACACCACCTCCCAAGATTCTTTCAGTACCACGCGATGCAGCAGGAAGAAAAAAAAAAACAAAACAAAAGGAAAAATAATCAAAATACGTGGATCAGCCACAAAAGGGCTCGCCTCCACGGGGCATGCAAACTTCACTATGAAAAAGAAAATTTTACAAGAGGAGACCTCACCCTCAACCCTTGTACACCCAATTCTCTCTCACCTGAAGTTCCCCTCACAAAAGCTCTCTCTCTCTCTTGGAGACCCCCCTGAACCCCTGAAGAGCCTGGCGACCGCTGTCCAGGAGCCTGCTGCTCCTTCTCTCACAGCAGCCTCACGCTTCTCTCTCTCCTCTGGTTCGTACGGCGGCGAGAAAACCCAACCTTCCCTCTCTGTTTCGTCACAGGACTCTTTTAAAGGGTTAAACATGGTTTAAACTTGATTAGAGAGGGATTATGAGTCCTAAACAAAGCCAAAAAACTCCCTGAACCGTCGGATCAAGACCGGGATCTCTCTGGGCCGTCCGATCGTGCTCCGATCCATGGAATAGTGTCGTGGACCGCGAGAAACGCGTGGGAAACGCCCATGCGGTCCACAGGCCCCGCCGTGGACCGGGGTGGACCGGGGCAAAGGGGCCGCGGGACTAGGTCGCACGTCCCGCGTGGGCCTGGGCCTGGGTCGCGCGTCCTGCGCGCCGCCGCCTGCGGCCGCGCCGCTGCCGCCCGCCGCCAGTCGCCGGCGGTCCTCCGCCACCTCGATTCTCGTGCCGACTTCAAAAGCTCGTATCTCCTCCATCCGAGCTCCGATTCAAGTGATCTTGATCTCGTTGGACTCCGTTTTTCGCCGCGAACCTCGCTGTGGGCTCAATGTGGGCTGAATCTCGAGGCGTCAAATCCTAACAATCTCTACCTCGACTCGATATTCGGCCTCCTCCAAACTCTGAGAGCTTCTGGATCTCCTCGCCCCCATGCCCTGGGGCAATCACCTGCTGATCATAGATGGACAAACATGGGAGTCGAGCCAGGCTGCTCGATCCCATCTCCGTTGTATGCTGTGCTCCTCCTGACCCGAGACCTGCTTGGGGCATCATCCTGCGGCAATAGGAATCTTACCTTGCGACGTCGCCTCTCGTCCTCCCGAGTCTCCTGTCTCGTGCCCGATCCGCCTCCTGGAGCTCCACCTCGCTCTGGGCTCCACCTGGCTCTCGATGCTCCACCTCGCACTGGGCTCCCTACCAGGTAATAATGTCTTCTACTCCCCTTCTTCCCCTCCAGCACAATCCTATCGCCGCGTAGCACCCTCAGAATTCCTCCACCAGCTACCATCCTGTAGCCTCTCGAATCCAGTCTGCTAAGTGAGATAAGATTCCGCCTGAAATCGGATATGTATCGGACCTCCCCCAATCTCCTCACTGCACCGTCATGTGTCCTCCAGCTGACCGTCTCAATGCCTCTGATCGCACAGCTCGATCCATCCGGCAGATATACAGTGCCCTCACTGTTCTCCAGGGAGTCAAACTGTTCCTCTCTGCAACATACATGATAGGGGCATGCAGAATCTAATATCCACTGCTGGGAAGAAGTAGATACCTCGTCAGATATCTCCAGGACATCTCCATCTGAATCGCTGCCGGCCGTCGCTACAGCAGCCACCGTCCGATTTTCAGTTGAGGGCAATCTCTGGCTAGATGCCCCAACTCCTCGCACCGGTAACACCTGGTTTTGCTCAAGTCCCTCCTGGACTTAGACCGCCCTCGTTGCGATCTCCTGTCGCTCCGTCTACCGCCTCCTGCTCCTCCAGAAGCCACCAAAGCTGAGCTATCGCCACCTGAGCTCGAAGCTGGGTTCTCCCTCCTGAGAACCTCGTTCTGGAGTATCGCCGCGGTGACCTCGTCCATCTTGATAGTGCTCTTCCCCACTAGAAGAGCAGTCACCAAGGACTCGTACGAAAGGAGAAGCGACGCCAGCAAAACCAGCGCCCTGGTCTTCTCCTCAACATTCTCGCCAACGCTGAGGAGGTCGGTGAGGATCTTCTGGAAGTGGCTCAAATGCTCCTGCATGCTTTGTCCCTCAGTCATCCGCAGTTGGTAAAACTGCCTCTAGAGGAAAAGAGTGTTGGTGAGAGACTTCGCCATGTACAACTCCTCGAGCTTCGACCACAGCACCATCGGGGAAGTCTCGCTCAGCACATGGATCACCACCTCATTCGCCAGGTACATGCGGATGGTACTCACCGCCTGCATCTGTAGCCGTTTTCAATCCCGCACCTCCACGGTGGTCGGCTTCTCATCGCACAAGAGAGCATCGATCAACCCCTGTTGGATGAGCACGTCGTTCACCCTTGCCTGCCACAAGGAGAAATTGCTCTTACCATCGAACTTGTTGATCTCCATCTTGATTGTTCCTGTTTTCTCCATCTTCAGTCTTGCTCACCACCACTGCAATCTGCGTCCTTGTACCGCCTTGCTCTGATACCACTTGTTGGGTGGATGTTTGACCAGAACACCACCTCCCAAGATTCTTTCAGTACCACGCGATGCAGCAGGAAGAAAGAAGAAACAAAACAAAAGGAAAAACAATCAAAATACGTGGATCAGCCATAAAAGGGCTCGCCTCCACGGAGTATGCAAACTTCACTATGAAAAAAAAAAATTTACAAGAGGAGACCTCACCCTCAACCCTTGTACACCCAATTCTCTCTCACCTGAAGTTCCCCTCACAAAAGCTCTCTCTCTCTTGGAGACCCCCCTGAACCCCTGAAGAGCCTGGCGACCGCTATCCAGAAGCCTCCTGCTCCTTCTCTCACAGCAGCCTCACGCCTCTCTCTCTCCTCTGGTTCGTACGGCGGCGAGAAAACCCAACCTTCCCTCTCTGTTTCGTCACAGGACCCTTTTAAAGGGTTAAACATGGTTTAAACTTGATTAGAGAGGGATTAGGAGTCCTAAACAAAGCCAAAAAACCCCCTGAACCGTCGGATCAAAACCGGGATCTCTCTAAGCCGTCCGATCGCGCTCCGATCCACGAAATAGTGCCGTGGACCGCGAGAAACGCGTGGGAAACGCCCATGCGGTCCACAGGCCCCGTCGTGGACCGCCCGGTCCACGGTGGACCGGGGTAAAGGGGCTGCGGGCCTAGGTCGCGCGTCTCGTGTGGGCCTGGGCCTGGGTCGCGCGTCCCGCGCGGGCCTGGGTCGTGCGTCCCGCGCGCCGCCGCCTGCGGCCGCGCCGCTGCCGCCCGCCGCCGGTCGCCGGCGGTCCTCCGCCGCCTCGATTCTCGTGCCGATTTCAAAAGCTCGTATCTCCTCCATCCGAGCTCCGATTCAGATGATCTTGGTCTCGTTGGACTCCGTTTTTCGCCGCGAACCTCGCTGTGGGCTCAATGTGGGCTGAATCTCGAGGCGTCAAATCCTAACAGTGACCATTTAGTTCTATTAGTTGCTGAACAGTCAATTAATCAGCTTGATCATGTATGTTGATAATCCAACAGTTGGATACAATATGATACCTAATATACTGGCTAATGTGATGCAAGAATAACTTGTATTTATCTTATTTTGTGTTGCTTATTTTCAAGGTACTGCCAGTTCCTAGAATAGTCACATTTCGAAACAGCTAAATATTTTAAGAAGAAAGAAAGTTCTCTCTTGACCGAGTTACACACAATCTCTTCCCCTGCAATAAGCAAATGCACATTTCAAAACAACTAAGTATTTTAAGAAGAAAGAAAGTTCTCTTTTGACCTAGTTACACACAATATCTTCCCCTACAATAAGCAAATAGTGCTTGTAGCTCCATCAGAACAAAATAAGTTTGCTTCCTTCAACTACCTTAGAATGATACCAAAAAAAACTACCTTAGAATGGTGTTTGTTCCCTCCATTAAGGGTGTGTGGCGCGGTGGGGGAGGGAGGGGCTTGGGCCACAGGTGGTGGGCACAACTGTGGTGAGGAAAATGGGCTAGTCTGGTTTCTATTCAGTGACTTGGAAGGTACAGATAATGACAGTGGCAAGGGAAAAGAGAGCCAGGGAGGAATACAGAAAAAGAAGGGAGGTAAATACCTAGAAGAAATAAAGGGAGAAGAAAGAGCTTTACACTGGTGAGGCTGGAGCTAGCAGTGTGGTCTGTGTAGGTGATTTGAAAGAGAATGGGGGATGTGATATGCCCTGTGTGCCAACAGACAGTAGATAGGAAGAAAAAGGGGCATGCCAACATATCTCAATGGGATAAGGATCAAGAAAGGGTTGGAGATACGAAAGGATTGAGTTAATATATATCTATAGAACATGCATTTTATATTATATAAAATCATCATGCTAGCCGATGCCAGTAGGCTATTTTGGATGAAGAGTGAGCTTGGCTTGAAACTCAGTTCGAAAACATGCATTTTGTATTATATATAATCATCACACTCGCCTATGCCAGTGGGCTATTGGCAGGCAGGCTGAACCTAATTTGATCAGGCTGGAACTAATACAAATGTGAATTATATGGACTGTTTGGGGCTCTCAGGACAGACGAAACTGGGGATTCACTCATCCAAAATTGATACTAGCTAAGAATAACTTGTATAAATTAGCTTACTTGGCCCTTATAAGCAGTTGGATTACTACCTAGTTGCCCACTAACCTTTCCCAGATGCCCAGGGACCATCTTGGCAACATTGGCTCACTGTGTCCGTGCATCCCATTCTTCTCACTTTGGCCACAAGGATAAGTTGATACATTCCCATATGAATAAGCATTTCCAGCCAGGTACTAATTTCGGGCATTATAACAAATAGTGGCTCGTCATCAATAATAGAAACCCTAATAACGAGAAGAAATAGGAAACCAAACAAAGCAGTCCTATTTGCTGCAAATTTCTTGATAAAAGATCCGACTTGGAGCTTCCCTGAAAGAATCCTAGTAAGAGAAGAAGAGGAATCCATCTCATACCTTGGATGAGAGCTTGTAATCCCCCTTGGACTTCCACGCGCCGTTCCGGACGTACCGATCGGCCTCGGGGATCCGGCGCATGGTGGCGATGGCGAGGCCGATGGCGAGGTCGGCGACGTCGTCGGTGAGAACGTCTGGGGTGTTGGTGACCCGGATCCCCCTCTCCCGGCACTTGGCCAGGTCCACCTTGTCGAGCCCCACGCTGAAAGACGCCACGATCTCCAGCGCCGGCAGCGCGTCGATCGTCTCCGCGTCCGCCCCCACCGCGGTGCTCCCCACCACCGCGCGGATCGAGGCGGCATTAACCCGGAGGAACTCTTGCCGCTTCTCCGGCGGGGTCTCCCACAGCCGGAAGAGCTTGCACCGTTTGCCGAGCTCCTCCTCGAGGTAGGAGTCCATGGGGTAGGTAAGGAGGACGCCCAGGGACTCCATCGCCAGTGGCGACGGTTGTGGCGGAGGAAGAGAGGAACTAGGTTTAGGGTTTTGGTCGCCCTCCTGTCCCCGGTTCCTCGCTCTTCTCCTCCGCGCTTGGTTCGGTCTCGCCGGCGCGGGTGGTAGACGAGGGAGTTCTGGATTGGGAAAACAGCTATTTGATGCACCGCACCACATCCAGCGGCCGCCATAGCTAGTTGTCCTTTTTTTTTTTTTTATAATTAAATTAGTTAATTAATTAATTAATTAATTTTTATTTTAAAATTTTAAAAATATAATTTAATTTAATTTACCAGCGGCGATTGCATCATTTTATGTTTGTTCTCCGTGCGAAGTCAAAAAATAAAATATCCTATAAATCTCACAAACAAATCTAATTCTGTTGCTAAATATAATTTTGATATGCTTAATAATATAAGATGCAATCTAATCGATAGCGCTGTTTATTTTTCACAAAATATATCGAACAAACAATGTGATGGAATATGAAGAAAGATTCAAATGTCACGAGGGAGCGGATAGACCTCCAGTTGTTTTGTATCATTTTGAATTCAATTAATAACAGCCGCACAATCTTTCTTAACGAGAATGCTCTTGTCTGCGGCTTCTTTCTGGTTTCAATATTCTATCCTATTAGGCTTTATTGGGCGTGCCCGGAATGTTCTATAAAAAAAATATTTCTATCATTTGACTGGGTCGTTGGAGTCCTAGATTGATTGGTGTGATTAGTAGATAGGTTGGTTGGAAGATGGGGTTTGATTTTGCGTCCATAAAAAGACTTTACCATTTCCAATAGGATGAGAACATTGCAAAGAAGAACAATATAAAAGGGTAGTGCAAAAGTACTAATTCACAGATGGTGGTGATGCAAAGAAATTAGCGAACACTGATAGAAATTCTTCAGCGGGGATTTGTCGTCGTGTTGAAAAACTGAATATGCTGATAAAGATTAAAGATACAAAATTCTCTGGACATTCAGCCGATCTTTTTTGGGTGAGACTCATATTAGAGAATTTTGGACCAAAGTCATGGATCTAAAATCCTCTCGACACCTGTAATAGTGTATAAGAGAGGTGTCGAAGCTTTGTCCGTACAGGATAGTCAAATATCCATCTACATAGAGTTAGAGAATGCGAATGAAGCCTCTTTTTCCTTTTCTTAGTTATTTCCAACGATAACTATCATTTTTTAGGTGACTTATTGTCTTGGTAACTCATTCCTTGGTAATTTTTAAGTTATCTTAATAATTCCTTTTGTTGGGGAATACCGACCGACCCCACGCATGCCGACTCATCATCGGACCTACATATCCGACGCCCGACTTCACCGACCGACCGACCGACGGGTGTCGTTACCGACTGGTCGACGGCTATCGACCGACTGAGGATACGTCGGTCGGGCAGATCTTTTTTTCTCTTCCAACCGACTGCACTATGAGGGTCCGATGCCCGACTCCTGCAACGTGTCCGACTGACTGTCGGAGGGGCCCAAATTTTCACCCGACGTCCCTCAGCTGGCCGCCGACCTATGATCGGTCGGCTCCTCCAAATACCGTACGACTGCTACGGGCTACTATCCTGACAAAGACATGCGCGTGGCCGCCCTGGGAGCATCGTCCTGCCAAGGACATAGGCCAACCCCAGTGATTTGATAGTCCATGACGACTTGTCAGTTTGCGGCGACTCTGACAGCCTCCGACGATTTGACAACTCTTCAGTTGTCTACATCACCGACGGCGGGACCATACCATCTCTCACTATATATATCGGGGAAGGCAACAGTGTAAAGAGGTTTCTTTCGAAACCCTCGAACTCTCCCTCTCTAGCTCTCACGCTGAGCTCCCTGTTTTCTTTTCACTGTTGCCTAGTCTCCTTTCTGACTTGACCGTCGAAGGGTCTCCGTCGGAGCCACCTCCGGTCAGTGTGGACTTTCTTTTGCAGGCGCTCGTTCCCGGCGACCAGGCGACGAGGGGATTGGCCGCAACAGATTGGCGCGCCAAGAAGGGGGGCGAGTCGCTATGATTATTACCCCCACGGAACTCGAAACATTCATCAAGATGACAAGAATGAGAGCTCAGCGATCGAGGGTCACCGGGTCGGCGAGGCACTCTTCCCGTCGGGAAGAGGCCCCTCCTCCACCTTCCATGGCGGAGCCCAGCTCTCCGCATCCGGCGGTGACCACGGAGGCACAGATCGCGGCGATCATGCGGCAGATGACCGTGTTGACAGACACGATCAAAAGCCTTCGCAACAACCGATCTAGCCGCCGCCCTCACCGGCCAGAAGGAGAAGCGAAAGAAAAGTCGGGCTCCTGCTGAACCCAGGAGGCCCACTCATCGATAAATGAGTTTCGTCTCGACGACGGAGTCCGAGACCGACGCATCGCAAGTATGACTCCTGCGCCCCTCTCTCCGCTCCTCGTGTGTAAATTCTACAACAGAAATCGAAGGAGTGGAATATCTACAACGGCCTCGGCCTTTGAAGGCAAAAGGCCTCGACCAACACGGCGCAATCGCCGATCGCCGACCAAAGTGGCTGGATCGCCGATCGTCGAACCAATGGCCTCGCCTCTGAAGGCAAAGGCCTCGACCAACGTGGCCCGATCGTCGAACCAATGGCTCGATCGTCGGTCGTCAAATCAACGGCTCGATCATCGATCGCCGAATCAACGACTCGATCGTCGATCGTCGAACCGACGGCCTCGATCTCTGAAGGCAAAGGCCTCGACCAACACGGTGCAATCGCCGATCGCCGACCAAAGTGGCTGGATCGCCGATCGTCGAATCTACGGCCTCGGTCTTTGAAGGCAAAAGGCCTCGACCAACACGGTGCAATCGTCGATCGCCGATCAAAGCAGCTGGATCGCCGATCATCGAGTCTACGGCCTCGGCCTTTGAAGGCAAAAGGCCTCGACCAACGTGGCCCGATCGTCGAACCAATGGCTCGATCGTCGATCGTCGAATCAACGGCTCGATCATCGATCGTCGAATCAACGGCTCGATCGTCGATCGTCGAACCGACGGCCTCGGCCTCTGAAGGCAAAGGCCTCGACCAACGCGGCCTGATCGCCGAACCAACGGCTCAATCGTCGATCGCCGAACCAACGACTTGATCATCGATCGTCGAACCTACGGCTCGATCGTCAATGCCGAACCGATGGCCTCGGCCTCTGAAGGCAAAGGCCTTGACCAACGCGGCCCGATCGCCGAACCAACGGCTCGATCGCTGGTCGCCGAATCAACGGCTCGATCATCAATCGTCGAACCTACGGCTCGATCGTCGATTGCCGAATCTACGGCAGCCTCCGCCTCTGAAGGCAAAGGGCCTCGACCAACGCCGTTGGCTAACTTGCCAAACTTTCGACTAAGAAAGGGCAAAACGCCAGGACGACCGCGACATACCCGCCCGACCAAGGTCTGGGCAACGGATATTCGACTTGCGACGAACCGACCCGATCACGATCGATCGAAGATATTCGACTTGCCACCATTTATCATACGTCCCGACGTGCACGCCCGATCAAGGGCCGGACAATGGTATTCGACTTGCCATCGTTATCCTATCCGAATACGTCGGACGCTACTCGACTATCAGACTCTACGGAATGATCGTGTCGACGAGCATAACCCGACCTATAGTCGGGACGACCAACATCGGATCGTTCGTTGATACGGTCGCTAGAGTCCTGACCAGGCGACGAGGGTCTCTTCGACAGTCGACGACACATCGGACTCTTGCGAGGACCGATATATCTACACTGACGGGAGTCACACTCCTTCGACAGTCGACGACACATCGACTCTTGCGAGGACCGATATATTTACATTGATGGGAGTCACACTCCTTCGACAGTCGATGACACATCGGACTCTTCTGAGGACCGATATATCTACATTGACGGGAGTCACACTCCTTCGATAGTCGACGACACATCGGACTCTTGCGAGGACCGATATATCTACATTGACGGGAGTCACACTCCTTCGATAGTCGACGATACATCGGACTCTTACGAGGACCGATATATCTACATTGATGGGAGTCACACTCCTTCGACAGTCGATGACACATCGGATTCTTGTGAGGACCGATATATCTACATTGACGGGAGTCACACTCCTTCGACAGTCGATGATACATCGGACTCTTACGAGGACCGATATATCTACATTGACGGGAGTCACACTCCTTCTACAACCGACGAGCATAACCCGACCTACAGTTGGGATGACTCTCGACCATCGGATCGTTCGTTGGTACGGTCGCCAAAGTCGGAGCAAGACGTGACAGAAAATCACTCCTTTCGTCCGAAGTCGTCGCCCACGCGGAGACGCTGGCCAACACGACATCCGACTCAGGAGTGAGGGAGGCAACTGTTGGAAAATACCGACCGACCCCACTCATGCCGACTCATCATCGGGCCTACATGTCCGACGCCCGACTTCACCGACCGACCGACCGACGGGTGCTGTTATCGACCGGTCGATGGCTATCGACCGACCGAGGATACGTCGGTCGGGCAGACCTTTTCTGCTCTCCCAACCGATTGCACTATGGGGATCCGATGTCCGACTCCTGCAATGTGTCCGACTGACTGTCGGAGGGGCCCAAATTTTCATCCGACGCCCCTCAGCTGGCCGCCGACCTATGGTCGGTCGGCTCCTCCAAACGCCGTACGACTGCTACGGGCTACTGTCCTGACAAGGACATGCGGCGTGGCCGCCCTGGGGGCATCGTCCTACCAAGGACATAGGCCAACCCCAGTGATTTGACAGCCCACGGCGACTTGTCAGTCTGCGGCGACTCTGACAGTCTCCGACGATTTGACAACTCTTCAGTTGTCTACATCACCGACGGCGGGACCATACCATCTCTCACTATATATATCGGGGAAGGCAACAGTATAAAGAGGTTCCTTTCGAAACCCTCGAACTCTCCCTCTCTAGCTCTCACGCTGAACTCCCTGTTTTCTTTTCACTGTTGCTAGTCTCCTCTCTGACTTGACCATCGGAGGGTCCCACCGGAGCCACCTCCGGTCAGTGTGGACTTTCTTTTGTAGGTGCTCGTTCCCGACGATCAGACGACGAGGGGATTGGCCGCAATACCTTTAGATAGTTAATTCCAACAATCAACTACTCAAAGATGGCCTCTTGGATAAGTGATCAGTGGTGAACCACGGTCTCTTAAAATGTTAGGATATTAATCAAATCTTGGACGATGTAATATTATCAATCACTTCACTATAGTTATTCAATAAGTAATAAATTTCTCCTGTAAGCAATACAAAGCTTTTATGCTATTTTCTGCCATCAGAATTCTTCAATTCATTCATTCAAGCCATCACAATTACCACTTCGCTGCACTTTGAATTGACAAGCTTATATTCACTGCCTTTATGTACCACTCTCTTTCTGAAGAAAGCGGTACCTTGGCTTCAATCAATGTGCACCATTTTGCAACTCAATAGCTTTTAGCCTAGATACTACTAAGAGAGGAGAAAGGCCATTGGAAACCAAATTGGTAGGACAGATCTCCATATTAATTTAAGTTTCACCTCCAATCCTTAAAACATGGTATATTTTCGATCAAAGATACACATCTCACCGGAATGTCTCGCGGGATATCAGGACGGGATGCCATTTCATGTGTCGAGACAGACGATCCCGCTAACATCCCGATTGAAATGCCTTGGGACATCTCTGTCACAGATGTCGAGACAAAGTGGGACGACGGTGTATTTCATTTTTTGAAAAAATTGAGACAGTTTCATCCTATGAGATTTAAAACTTTATTTTCAATCAACTCTTTAGCCACTATCATTTTTTTATCAAAGCAGCCCCATTTTCACAAGTTATAGAGGCCAATTCAACTTGGAAAATCTAGGAAGCTCGGAGGAATAGATTTTCAAAAAGGATTATATTATTTTAAAAAAAATTATTTTAACTCTTACTAAAAAGGGACCCATTCAACCCAAGACTAGTCATGTTGGTTTTTGTCTGCTTGGAATTTACCTCTCCCTTTGTGAAATTGAGGTATAAATGTGAGCGCAAAAAGCATGAAAGTATCATGGTGCGAAGATGAGAATATCTACTGATGGAGGTGACTTTGCCACGTCAACGACAGTAAATAAAACAGCTTTTGGTGAAATAAACAATCCTTCTCATAGCAAAAATGAAAATGAATTCTGTTCCATGCATTGTTCCTGTCAATGAAGAAATGGTGTAAGACACTAAACTGACAGAGTAAGAGTTCTTAAAGGACAAGTGCAAGCTCTGGCTATCATTAGCTTCTAGGCCTGTGAAGAAGAGAGAAAATATTTAGTTTAAACCAAAAGGACATAAGTTTCATAACATAACAAGAATCATCAAGATTCATGCCTATTGATCACCACCAGTGACTGCAAGAGAAACTCTCACAGTGTCAATGAGTTACAACAACCTTCTCAAATAGCACTCTTTGGCAATGACAATACCTCAGCTCATGTTTAGTACTCTTTTCTATTTATTATATTGTTCGATAGTTTGCTATATAAAATAGCTTTTTGTGGCTACAAAACATGGTATCATGTATAAAATAGAACTGCAAGCAGTCGTTCGATATACACACACAACCTAAGGTCCCCAGAAACATAAAAGCCTTTTTAATAGACCAATCCAGTAGCAGCCTCTTCAATAAGACAAGCCAAGATATGCTCTCCCAATTCACCTACAATTTGGCTTGTGTCTTCCATGCAAATCCAATTCACCCATCTAAAGTCCCACATAGCATTTAGCATTGCATCCTTGCATTTGAGATCTCTCTCCAGCCTTATATAAAGACAATCTGCGGTGGCATTATCATCAACTGTATTGTAATCAGTCAGTTCACTGATCTCATTACTGATTTCCTCCACCAACTCGTCTAGAGAATGATATACCATTCCACCCCACAAGTTGGTCTGGACCGATGAATGAATCCAGTGCTTCTGCTGGTGGCTTTTGCACACCATTAGCTCTTCCGCAATGTCCAGTAAGAGCTTAGCTTTTCTTTTTCCAACCTCATCTTTGCCTTTATTTTGATAGCATACAGGTCTGATAGCATCAACATGGAAAAGTTCTTGTGCACGGTTAAGGAATGATTGGCTGCTCAAAAACAACAGTTTTAGGTCATCTTCTATTGCAGCTGCTTCTCCTATAGTTGCTTTCTTTTCAGGAAGTTGAATTGCTGCTGCTTCTAATTCAGAGATTTTTTGAACTCGATTGGTCTTTCCAATAACTTCACATAATACATTCTGGGTTTTTGTTGTGTCATCTGCAATTGGAAAAAGCATCTAGTTTAATATAAGTTTTAAACTATTCCTATCTCAAAAAATGTTTTAAACTATTCACAAAAAAAAAAAAAAAAAAGAAGCTAAGTTTTAAACTATTAAATGATTTCTGTGTGGTCTCACTTTGGAGAAAAGATGCTAAACATGGCCTAAAATTTGAAACTAAAATGACGAGTTCCATGTGTGTAATTATGAACTAGCTAACCACCAATTTGAACAATCTGAATTCAAGTATGTGCATACAGATGTATTTGCGAAAAATGTGCAAGCTGAAGCAAGACTTGTGACTAGAAGAATTTGTAGCTACATCTTGAAATTATATAAATGGCTTACCTCTGTTGCATGGTTTTGCGCCTTGGTCAGCCTGTTCAGGGAGTTCATCACCAGAAAAACTGCTGCTTGTTGTTGAGACATTATCCATTTTATTATGAGAATAGAATACTTTGCCATCTTCTTTGCTTTTCTTATCGTCATTCTATAATAAATATGATATAATCACCAAAAAAAGAAAATTATTGGTTAGTGATTTACTCATCTAATAAAATTTGATTGCATGTGCATGGTAACCTACCAAGACATGTAAGATAATTGCATTAAGATTTTTATAAAATTAGATGTTTTCCTTTTTTATCTTTCTACTGATATATTCACCTCTATAGTATATTGATGCCATTTTCCCCTGCTTCTTGAAAATCTTTTTCTATTCCTTCTTTGAAACTACGGTGGGATTACCACCTTTTGGGTTCGAACCCAGAATTGCTCCTCAGTGAATTCTCCAAGGGTAATGGTTCAAACCAGCAGACTAAAGTCCCACTGGCTGCTACTTGAAAATCTAAGCCTTTACCTAACAAGCAAGTAACCATGTAAAGAAGAATTTGGAGGAGAGACTCAACTGCTTTGACAATGTTAGATCTTTTGACTGGTTTTGCTCCTGCAATCTTCTTCTCCTTTGTGGAATCAGAGAAATTCTGTTCTAACGATTTTGATGAACATTTTAGATTTGATTTTGTGATGTACTTATTTGTGTGGAAGCAATATTCCTTGCTGCTGGTAGTCTTTATCAGACTTTGCCGGTTCTGTAGAAGTATTGGGATGTGATGTTGACACCTTTGTCGCTTTAACATTCTTCTTTTCTTCTTGTTTTCTCTCATTCAGCAGTTGTGGCTTCTTTTTTCCATTGGGTTTTTTGTGAGCCTTAGAAGCCTCTTTCCTCTGCTGTTTCTGACATGAAGAATCAATGGCCTTAACATTTGGGGTTGGTTTCTCTTTAGTCTTCCCCCTGGGCTTCACTTGTTTTCTCTCTAATATTTTGGTTACCATATTTGTTGTCTGATGAGAAGCCCTCTCTTCCTGGAACAACTTAGTTGATCTTCTCTGTTCCTTAACTGTGACCCTTTCTAAAGTGAGTTCCTTCTGGACCTCTCCTCTCTCCAGGCATGGTAAATGCAGAGAATTCACAATCATAATTGGTGGCACATCATCCCTATAGAAATGTCTGGCATACCGTGGCACCCGTGGAGTATCAAAGAAACGATGCTGAAATCTGCAGTCTTCGATTTGGTTACTCTTAAAAATACCTTTAAAGTGCACTGTCTCGTTGTTCAGTGTCTTCCTCTTTGGATCTGGAATTTGCTGTCCAGATTGCCGCTTCCTTGCCTTTGGCCTTTCAGTATCAAGACTATATCTTGGGGAATTTATGCTTTTTCCCTTCTCTTCTTTTTTGATTGGCTGAACAGTTTCTGAAGAGACTTCTTCCAGACCCATAAGCTTAGCAATCAAATTTGAAGCTTTTGGCTTCTTAGTTTGGTCCGAGGCAAGAACAGAACCAACCACCTCTACCTTTTGCTCACTTGGCTTATCCCTGTAACCCTTGCTTGGAGAGTATCTCAGCGACTTGCTCGAAGAAGCCTTCTCATCATCAGAAGATAATGACAAGAGGTTCTGCCTGTAGAGGCTGTCTCCTATCACTTCTTTCAGCTCCCCAATGAGATTCCTCGAAGACCCGTCGACAGAAAGTCGTGGTTCCTGCAATCTATTGTGGTAGCTACCACCTGCAAATCTTTGAGAACACAATGGACCAAAATGGTTTTCTTGTTCCAATTCTTGCTCTCTTTTATATGGAACTCTTGTTTCTGCTTCCTATTCATCCTGGACATGAGCTTTGAGGCATTTTGAAGCTTGTTGAGCATGATTAATGACTCCTGGAGATCAACAGCACTTCTCAGAAGATCTTCTGCAAAATAATTCCATCGCCCATCAAGATTTGGTGCCTTCGACCAGGAGCCGATCATCTGGTTCAGCTTGCGAGCTCCTGTAAAGACCTGCAATAGCTGCAACTCACCGTCTTCTTGGTAGGCCGTGACCTCTTCTTCCTTACCCTTGAAGGGCATCAGATCTGGCCCACGACGGCCTCTTCCATCCATAGGCTCTGATGCAACGGACAGGGATGTCATGGACCTTCTACTTGTCCCACATTGCACTGTTTCATTCCCATCTTCAAATCCAACAGGAATTGTCTTTGTTAAACATCTGTGAACAGCTGATCTTAGACTGTCCTGAGGCATATTCTACTGAGGAAATCTGAAAAGAAAGAAAGAAAGAAGAAATCATCGACTAGTTCAGATGCCACACACAAAATCTAACTCCCCAAGCCAAACATCACTTATGCTAAAAGGAAACCTGCATTCTATGGAACTTACATAAACTGCTCCCAAGACTCATAGACTCCTCACAGGGGTCTGATTCATTGAAGAACAAATAAAGGTTGAGACTTTGTGATTCCCAAGGCTATCAAAGTAAAAGATTTCGAAAAACAAGAAAAAGGTAAAGATTTAATGTGCATTAAAAGTCGTGAAGATTTCTATTGCCTTTACCTTCTATGGTCAAACGGTCCTAAATGCAAATGGTTAACTACCAAAGCTATGAATGGAAAATGGAAGATTCACCTGCAAACCCAAGGGAATTCTAGGTGTTTTCGCTCCTTCTTTACAGGTTCTTTGAGATGCACTGCAGATCCTTTTCCATGAGAGTCTACAATATCTATCTTCTGGTGCATGTGCATGCACTTCTTCAAAACCAAAGTGTTTTAGGAGGAGGAGAAGAAAAAAGGATTGCTTGCTGTTTGGATTTCTTCAAAGCATTGCCCATTTACTGTGAATTAATATGGTGGATCTGTCAGTTGTGTGGATGTCGAGAAAATATACAACTGATGCATGAAAAAGACTACTAAAGGAAAGCAACGTCGGAAAGCAACCACCCCATTGTTAGTAGAAGAGAGGAAAGGTGGGTAAATGTTGAGGAAGTGCCAACATGGAATCCGACTAGAAGAAGGCATTGGGGAAGACCAGACAGCGAAATGAAGCAAGGCACAGTTCGCAGATCTTGCCACCGGGGCCATGTTTCCTTCCTTGATGAGATCAGAAGAACTTTTCTTGTGGCACACGGCCGAGCACTATTATTGTGGTCCACCGTCCACCTCAATGTTTTGATCAATGAGTCCAAAGGGAAGTACTCTAGCGGACTTGTCAATGGGTGCTCTCTCCGTGGGCAAGTCCTGTGGGAAACAAATGTCGCTAGTGTTTCTAGGTGCCAACACATTACGCAATCTTCTTCCTTTTGATCCATTATACTTGTCCTTGGCCGAGGACTTCCATCCTTGCCCAACTTTAGCAATACATTTGCCACACTTGGAAACCAGATTTACCAACCCCTTCTCTCAATTATAGGTTGGTTCAGGTCCATCAGCTCAGCGGTGTATTATTCCAACCACGAACCAACACGTACAAATGTGAAAAAAATAGGAAGAAAATAATACAGATGTGTTCCAATGTCTGGAGAAGTTGTTGCCTCGACCACACCCAAGTAGACCAGCACAAATCGCGGAGCACATGCATGGTGGAAAACACGCAATCGGGAATTCGCAAAATACAAGGTTTAATGTGGCGTCTTATCACCGTGGGATTTGGAATGGTCTCCTGGGGTGGTCCGGTAATAATTTCTCGAATGTCTGTGTATATTGGTTCATGATTAGATTGTCCAGACAATAATTTCTCCAATGTCTGTGTATATTGGTTCGTGATTAGATTGGTCCATTAGCTCAGCCATGGATTTGATCTAATAAAAAATTCACCTCTCTCTCTCTCTCTCTCTCTCCTCAAAAGCACTAGAGGTAAGTTGTCCACTAACGTGCTGGAGCGTTACTTTGGTCATTGGCTAGGGAAAAGGGTCTGGCAAAAGAAAACAGACAAGAGACAGCTTAATGCAATCACATGGCTCCCATGTTGAGTTGGCTACTTGGCTTCCGAATCTCATGTTACTTGTGAAACCAATACATGAAAAGTCCAAAAGATACCTAAGTGCATCACAAAAGGTGAAAGAAAATGACACCGGTTATATATTAAAGAAATCTCGTGTCTCTTCAAGCAGCATGTTTCACGCAAAACAGGGATGTCTTGAAACTTTATGCTGATTAGAATACGAAGGCAGGAATTTTACAAGCAATGAGTCAGCTTCTTGGGCTGTCCAAATGCAAATCCTTCTTATGCTTATTCAAATCACCATCAGCATGCAGAAAATGTGATAAAAGATCTTGACGTGGATTTGGTCATTGTCATGTAATGATATGACATATCCAATGGAATGTCTCGAGTCATTTTCTAGCTTACATCACATCACATCACATGGGGGAATAATCTACTGAGGTTAGTTCCTTGCATCTTGTCTGTTTAAATGTATTTTATTGTGTTCCTTCTGTTTGCAGTTTCTCATTTCCTTCTATTTTATCGAAGCCCGTTCATGTGTTTCTCCTTTGCTTCTATTATGGATTTATATTATAGGCCCCATTTTTTATAGTTTATTGACTCGCACCCCAAGGAATGTGCTTCTCGATGTAATGCGTATGTCATCTCTCTACAAACTACTAATTACCATCAGTTCACCGGCTTTTTCTTGGGGGTAAATATTCTCTCTCGTCCTTTGAATTCAAAACTAAAACTATTAGCTCTCATAAAAATAAAAAATAAAAAAAAAAACTTTGAAAGTGTGATGATAGGCCAATGATTGGATCCCTAATGAAACAACTCATGAAAGAAGTAAATAAATAAAAGTTAACAAACCATTCAGTCAAGTACAGAGATGGCAATAGATTGTACGTGGAATCGATAGATCATTACGTTGATCCATCTTATACTTACCTTGGTAGAGTCTTGTGAGGGAATAAGATGGGCATATTTAGAGAGAATAAGTTGGACGAATTAGATTAGATAAAACTATAAATATTTTTTTATTTTATATGTACAAATTAAATTTTTTTTTGAGAAGAGAATTTGTAAAAAGTTACATATATTTAGATTAAGTTTGGAATAGATTTTACTATTACTTATACTCATTCTAGATCCATCGTTGGTCTAACCTATCCTATTAGGATCAGGTCAGATCGGATATCCAATGAGATAGAGTAATTACCATTTCTATTCAACTATATATTTTTATTCTCTCTAAAGCAAATGATAAATATGCTCACGACGTATGTATGGTGTGACTAAAAATTATTGGACGAACTTACTCTAATGAATTTAACGAAAAAATTTTAATTTTGTGCTATGTCATGCCATATAATAGCAAAATGCTACAAGGGAGCGCAATAGAATTTATGAATGTTGTTATTGGTTTTTTCATTTATTTGATATGAAACATCATAAGCTAGGAATATTTTGTTGGATTCGACAACAAGCAAAAAATTCAATAAAAAGCAAGGGACTCTCCCAATAGCATTGCTCATTTCTAAAACCAAGACTATAAAGTGGTATATCTCTTAATCCATTCGAGATAGGTATTTCTTATCGGTCATAGTTGCGTAATTGTCAAACATCTAATGTTGTTTAATAAATTTAAACAAAATATTCAGTTTAGTGCCATGCCATGCCAGATAATAGTGAAATCATGCAAGGGATAAAGTTATAGATGTTGCTATGAAATTTTTTTATCTAATACAAAACATCATGATCTAGAAATATTTTGTTAATTCTAATTGTTTGTCATGAAATAAATGTTTAAACAAAAACCAAGCATTTTCCTTCCGACATTAGTGTCTTCCAATACCATGGCTGTACAAATATCACAGTGTCATGCTCATAAATGTTGGTGTATTTTGTCTCTCTTCGTAAGTCGTGCTACTATACTGTCACTCTTCAGGTTTCTATAGCATTAACTCATTTACATGAAATATACACCTAAATATAGCCAAAAATTGGTTGTTCGTCTTGCTTGTACCACTATTAGACATTTAATATCGTATAATAAACATCAAAAAAATTAATTTCATGCCACATCACATCAGATAACAAAGTAATGCCATGAGGACAGCATGAGTTTTGGACACTGTTATGACATTTCCTTTTCCTTGACATAAGATACTATGAGCTAGGAATATGTTTATCGGTCTCCATGCACTAAACTTTTAAATGAAAACCGAGCTAGGTTTAATTTCCTCCCAAAACCGAGGCAGTAAAAATGGTGTATTTCGTTTCTCTTTGTTAGCTGGTACACCATATTAAGTCACTCTTTTCAGGTTTCTATAACCTTAGCTGCTTTACATGAGATCTACAACCTAAATATAAACAATTTCTTTTTGGTGATCTTGCCTACACAACCATCAAATATTTAGTGTTGCACAATGAATATAAAAAAAATAATTTCATGCCATATCATGCTACATGGATAACACAAGCTACGGGTGCAGCTATGACATGTTTTTTTGCATAACATGAGACATTATGAGCTAGGAATATTTTGTTGGTCTCGATAGTACACAAAAAATAATAAAAAATGAGGATCATGTTCTCATAGCATTGGTCTTTTTTAGAACTGTAACAATAAGGTGGTATATCTCTCAACCCATTCATTGTTTTTGTCCGTCTTACTTGTGCAATTATCAGACATTTAATGTTCCTAATATATTTAAACAAAAATTCAGTTTAGCATCATGTGATGCCAGATAATTGTAAAACACAATTAAGGCTAAAGTTATGGATAAGCTCATGATTTTTTGGCAATCTGACATGGAACATCATGAGCTAGGAATATTTTGTTGGTCTTAGTTATCACTCACTAAATATTTTAAACGAAAACTGAAGGTTTTCCTCCCATAGCATTGATCTCTTCCAAAATCATAACAGTACAAACATGACATAAGTGCATTCACTATGGTGTTATGCTTATAAAAATGGTGTATTTCATTTCTCTTTGTAAGTTAGTTGTTGTATTAAGTTTCTTTTAATTTTTTTGTTAGGGTTTGATACCTCGAGATTCAGCCCACAGAAAGGTTCACGGTGAAAAACGGAGTCCAACGAGACCAAGATCACCCCAAACAGAGCTCGGATGGAGGAGATACGAGCTTTTGAAGTCGATACGAGATCCGAGACGGAGGAAGACCGCCGGCGGCTGACGGCGGGCCGGCGGAGCGGCGGCAGCGCGCGGCCCAGGTGGGCCAACGCGCGGGACGCGCACCCAGACACGCGGCCCAGGCGGGCGGGCGGCCCAGCCGGATGCGTTGCCCAGGCGGGGGGGCCCAACCAGGCGCGCGGCCCAGCCCGTGCGCGGGCGCAGCCCAGGCTTGCACGGGTGGGCCGGCCCAGGCCCAGGCGTCTTGCTTGGGCCCTGCACCCCGATCTATCGTAGATCGGATGGTCCACGGATGGGCCTGTGGACCGTATCGGCGTTTCTCACGCATTTTTCGCGTCCATGATACTATTCATGGACCGAAGTACGATCGGAGGGCGTGGGTTGATCTGGTTCTCGATCCAACGGTTCACGTCCTTGTATGGGTTGATTAAGGAGTCTTAAACCTAATCTAATTGGGTTTAAGCTCTATAAAAGGTTAGGAACAGTAAACAGAGGGGTGTGGTCTTCTGGTTTTACCGCAAATTGCCGTACGGAGCCGTACGGAATCGAGAAAGAAAGAGAGGCTGAAGCGCTGAGAGAGAAGGAGCAGGAGGCTCCTGGACAGCAGACGCCAGGTACTTCAGGAGTTCAGGAGTCTTCCAAGAGATAGAGCTTTTGTGAGAAAAACTTCTAGTGAGAGAGAAATTAGGTGTACGAGGATTGAGGGTGAGATCTACTCTTGTAAAATTTTTTTTCATAGTAAAATTTGTATGTCCCGTGGAGGCAAATCTTTTGTGGTTGATCAACGTATTTTAATTATTTTTATTTTATTTTTTTTTTTTCTGCTACATCGTGTGATATTGAAAAGATCTTGAGAGGTGATGTCCTAGTCAGACATCCATCCAATATTTTCATAACATTAGCTCATTCATATGAAATCTACACCGATGATAGTGAAGCAGGATTTTTCTTCGCATAGCACTGATCCTTTCTAGAACCATGATGGTAAAGCAGTATGTCTCTAACCCATTCAAGATGGGTATGTTTTTTTGTCAGTCTTGCTTATGCAATTATCAGACATATTTAATGTTGCATAATAAAATTAAACAACAAAGTCAATTTAGTAATCATACGATGCCAGATAATAGTGAAATGCGACAAGGGATAAAGTTACAAATACAGTTATGAATTTGTTTTATCTGATATAGAATATTATGAGCTAGAAATATTTTGCTAGTCTTAGCTATCCGTCATGCACTAAACATGGAAACAAAAATCGGAGGTTTGCCTCCCATAGCATTAATCTATCCTAAAATCATGATTGTATACACATCACACAAGCGCATGCACTTCAGTGTTATGCTTATAAAAATGGTGTGCTTCATTTCTCTTTGTAAATCAGGTTACTATATTAAGTCACCCTTCAATTTTTCGTTATAATGCTAACTCATTCACATGAAATATACAATGATCAAAATGAAGTGAGAGTTTTCTTCCCATGAAACTGATCTTTTCTAGAACCATGATAATAAAGTGGTATATCTCTTGACTCATTTGAGAGAGATATTTTTTTTTGTTGGTGCTACTTGTGCAATTATTCAAATTTAATGTTGCACAATAAATTTAAACAAAAAAAATAATTTAGTGCCATGTGATGCTAGATAATAGTGAAGTGTGATAAGGGCTAAAGTTATGAATGTAGTCAATTTTTTCTTTTATCTGATTAGAAATATCATGAGCTAGGACTATTTTGTTGGTCTTATCTGTTTGTCACACACTAGATGTTCAAACAATACCTAAAGGTTTTCCTTCCATAATATTAATCTATCCCAAAATCATGATTGTATAAACATCACATAAATGCATGAATTTTAATTTTATGCTTATAAAAATGGTGCATTCATTTTTATTTGTAAGTCAGATTGATATATTAAGTCACTCATTAGATTTCTTTAGCATTAACTCATTCACATAAAATCCATGGCCATGATAGTAAAGCTATATATCTCTTAACTTATTAGAAATAGATATTTTTTGTCGATCCTACTTGTGCAATTATCAAACATTTAAAGTTGCATAATAAATTTAAATAAATAATTCAATCTAGTGCCTTGAGATGCCATATAATAGTGGAATATGACAAAGGTTAAAACCATGAATATAATTATGAATTTATTTTATCTGACATGAAACATCATGAGTCATGAATATTTTGTGGTCTTAGCTGTCAGTCACGCACTTAACGTTTAAACAAACGTAGAGGTTTTTTCTTCTATATCATTAATTTTTTCAAAATCGTGATTGGATAAACATCATATAAATGTGTGCGCTTCAATGTTATGTTTATAAAAATAATATATTTTTTTCTCTTCATAAGTCGAGTTATATGAAGCCACTTTTTAAGTTTCATAGTATCAGCTGATTCACATATAATCTATTCTTCTTATAGCATCTGTCTTTTCTAGAACCAAAATAGTATATCTATCTTTTAGCCCTAGATATTTTTTGTTGGTCTTATTCATGTAATTATCAGATATTTAATGTTACATAATAAAATTAAACAAAAAAAATTAATTCAGTGACATGTGATGCCACGTAATAGTGAAATGCGATGAGGGCTGTTATGAATATAGTTATGATTTTTTTTAAAAAAAAAAAAGTCATTATGTCACTCTTCAGGTTGCCATAGCATTAGCTCATTTATCCATCCGATTAGTGGCCAACCAGAGCCCATTGTTCCCTCGCTTGGACGGCAATAATTCGCAGTTAATGGTCCCCACGGACTCCCAGCCGGTCACTGATCCCCACTCCCGCCGCCTATAGCCGGTTGTCAGCCGTTGGGATTCAAAATATTGAGGCGCAACCCGACGTGGACGCCGTCGTAAAGGACGGCGTCGATCTTGCCGTGCACTTTATAGAGAAGCGTCGTCCGTCCGATTAGACGAAAGTTGCTCGAGGTTTAATGGTAGGGTTTGTAACCGCTCCAGTGGCCAGTACTCCCTTTTTAAGCCCAAAAAAAGAAAGAAAAGAAGAATAAAACACCCTCCTCCAGTCTTCGGACCGTTTCTCTATGTCTTTCTTGATTTGAAACAACGCTAGCGGAGATCTCAAATGCGCCATCGATCCTTTGCATCTTCGCTCTCTGCCTTCACCGGGACGGTGAGTTCTTGAATTTTTTTTTTTTTCCGTCTGTTTTGGATTTCGGTTCCTTGAGTGCCATCTTCAATTAGGGTTTTGCTCTGAGGCGAGCTGCTGGAGATTTCGATCGGTTCTTCCGTTGAATTTCGAATTCTTGATGCAATGGATGATTAGGTTTCTTTCAGTTGTTCCTTTCTTCATCTGATTTCAACTTGGAGCAGATATTGATCCAAGAAGTTGTCTTTTTTGATGGTTAGGTGTATTTGGTGGGGCTAATTTAGATATGTGTAGGAAATTTGGCAGCTTGGGTCCTTTATTGATTGGCTATTTTCTCAGCTTAGCTTGCCAATTTGAAATTTTACTTTATATCTAGCTTGCCAGGTTGAAATCTTTATCGGTGATTGACTTTCATTTTGATTGTTACGGAATTCGTGAGTTTCATTGTGAATCACCCATCAAATGGGTGTTCTTGTTGTGAATCTGTGGGATATGCGGGATCTTATGTAGATTAAAGATCACATTTTTCCATTTCTTTTTCCAGTCTGCAGTCTTTCTTTTGTTAGAGGAATATATCATCGCCTTCTTGTGTTCCTGATCATGGTTGGGAGATCTTTCTCTCTGGATTTCTGTGATCAAGTGGGGACTGGGGCTTCTGTCTTCACTCATCAGTTAAGGGATGATGGCAAGCGACTGGGGAAAGGGTGCTAATAAAGGTGAAACTTCTGCATCTGCTTCTACATCTGCTTCTAATGCTGTTCAGGATGTGTGTGGTGATGAGATTCAAAGACGGCGGCCCTTGCATGGGTAAGTCCTCAGAGTTTAATGGTTTTGAGACCAGGGTTATCTTCCTTTCTATATCTGGAAACTCTGATTCAGGTTCCACACTCTGGTGGTCGAGGGTTTGAGGTCTGGTATATCCCAATTAATCAGTCTGTCAGCGATTTAGTTTTGTAAGGATGATGGAAAATGATTGATGGTTATTACAGAGGAGGATGTAACTAATATATTGGTTGGGTTGTTTTGCAGGAGGACCACTGGTCCAACGCGTCGCTCAACCAGAGGGCAGTGGACTTCCGAAGAGGTAATTTAGATGTTTATATACTATCTTCTGATATGATCCTATAACTCATTGTGTTTTGATGAAAGCTAAACAATTGTATAAATGATGGAAGGAATTGTTATCATAGAACTGTTTTGCTACATTTCTGCATTGTAGATTGGAAATGTTGAGGTTACAGAGACCTGATACTTCTGTACCATCACAAGCATGTATCTGGCTTTCTATGATCCAGCTCCATGGAAATGTTTTATGATTTACCTTTTACTCGTTTTCCTTGAAATTTTATGTCACATGTTAAGATATTTTCATGTTTGTGCATATCTTATGTTTTATTATTTTCAACAGTTGATCCTTGTGGTTTTTTTTTGGATCAACTCTAAATTGTATAACGGTAGTTTTCCTGTTTAATGGTCATCTATCTATTCTGAATTCTCCTATAAATTGGCCAAAGTGAATGATTTAATTATCCCAACATGGGATTCTGATTTTCAAAATCCCACCAATGATATCATCAATTAGTGAGTTTGATAACCAGGGTCAAAGTTCTAGTATTGGAGCAAAAGTCAGCTAAGGCCCAAGTCTAATGCAAAACTTCACAAGCCTAAAAGGATTCCAAATTTTCCTCAATTTTGAGGAAAATTTGAAATAGGTGGTGATATCTTAACAAATTATTTGTAGATTGTAGTCCTACAAAATATAATCGCCTACTATAATACATAGCAAACAATGCTTTATGCTATGGTAAGATTTGTGATAGTTGTGACAATTTGGACCAAATGATTTTTTCCTACTTTATCTCCTGTTTATTGAATTCAACCTCTCTGCATATGAGGGTAAGGCTGCGTACATTTGACTCTCTCCAGACCCCACAATGGCGGGAGCCTTATGCATTGGGATACCTTTTTTATCTCCTATCTGCCAAGTAACTTGCTCCTTCGTCATGCCCAAAGCTTTCCTATCTCAGCCTTATTTTAACACATCATCTGCAAGCATGAGTCTATTGGGATTGGTTTTTAGAATTCTAATGAGCATATTACTGTGCATATTAGATTATTGGATATGTGCATATCTTGTATCACTCTTCTTTGAGTTTGAGTAGGGCTGAGCAAATAACTGAAATCCGAAGAAATCCACCCAATCCGATCCAATAAACATCGGTTTCAGTCTGTTGAAAGACATAAATTGGGTGGAATCGGATTGGAGTTTGTAAAAAATCGGTTATTTATGGTTGAATTCGGTTCCTACACTTTTAACCCATATGAAACCGAACCCAACCGATGGAGTATTTTACAAACTCACTTTCATTTTTGGGACGATGTCATTTAGACTTCAATATTTCATTCTAAAAAATATCCCATCATCCTTTTGGATTCATGAAAATATTAATGTTGAATTGTTGATAGAAGCACACCAATTTGAGACAATTCTAAAGTGAAAACTTTCAGATGTAGTTGCTTTCAGATGAGTAAATCTTTTCTATTTCTGTTTTATTTTATATAGGTTCAAAAATAAGCATAAAATTTATAACTTATAAGGTTTAGATCTTTTTTGTATTAAATTGATTAAAAAAAATTAAATAAGCTTAAGTGGGCCAACATTGGATTTAAAATCAACATTGGATTAACATTGAAGCCCAAACTAACACAATCCATCCAAACCCACTACAAACCGTTCACTTCGGTTTCAAATGGTTTATACATGATAAATAGTTAGCAGCAGGTTGAATTTTCTTCAACCCATTAGATTCGATCGGATGAAATTTTTTTCTCAACCCGACTGAACCCGACCCATGCTCAACCCTAAGTTTGAGTATATTTGCCAGTTTCCTAAAAATTTATGATTGTGTTCACTCCAGTTCTTCATGCTTAAATTACTAATCAATGATTGCATATTGCTTCTGAGAAGCCTAGATGTCTTGTAACATGCTAATCATTTTCTAAAAAATTATGATTGTGTTCGCTCCAGTTCTTCATGCTTAAGTTACTAATTAACGATTGCATATTGCTTCTGAGAAGCCTAGATGTCTTGTAACATGCTAATCATTCTAATTTACTGGATAGATGAGAATAAGATTATATATATATATATATATATATATATATATATATATATATATATATCACAGGCTATTTTGCTTTTCTATTCCTTTCACAATGTGATGTATTCTTTTGATTATTCATGCAGGACGCAATACTGCAAACAGCTGTCCAGGAGTTTAAAGGAAAAAATTGGAAAAAGATAGGTATTCATTATGAAAAATTGACGTAGCTTATGCCCTAATGCTAGATTATGAAAGCAGACAAAATGGCTTATTTTTTTATGCAGAATTTTACATTATGTGATTTTATAAATTAATTTTAAAAAAACATTTAAACATACTATTCTATCTTCTTGAGCTATAGAATGCTCAATATCATTCATGGTACATCAATCCATGGGCTTCTTTGACAGTTATACAAGAATCACATTTATTTGACTTTCCAATATGAGTCTTTTCCTAGGAAAATTTGGGAATTAGAGTCAAAGTTGATTCTGAATCCATTGATGTTGGACTTTCTTTTCAGTGCACTTTTCTTCCTACTCATGGCTTCCATCAATATCATGATTAAAAAAACATGTACAGTACATAATGGTGCAGGACAATTAATTTTCCTTCTGAAAGTCTGCTGTTTTCCATAATTTCATTGATAGATCCAGTATATTTGCCTTTTCTCTTCTTACCCCCTACTACCAAGTTGATTATGATTTGGTTTGCAAGTCTTAGAGTAAAGGTTACCTCCATATTTAGCTATAAATGAAAATTATATTTAATTCTTTTAATTACAAACTGTTAGGTATAATTGTTGATGCTTAAGTGCATTATCTTTGATCCTAATCTGAAAATATGTATGCAGTGTTGTAGGCATACTTAGCTCCCTGTACTGTTGTTTTCAGCAAATGAATGAACCTTTTTATCATGCTCTTTTGTTCCCTCTCACTCTCTTAATTTTGAAATAAGTGAGAAACAGATACATTCTGAGAATTTATGCTGGTTCTCTTAATATTTTAAGTTATATATATATATATATATATATATATATATATATATATATATATATAATATTTGTAGTAAATTATGAAATTCCGTGTTCCTTCTTGAGTTTATTTGTTCTGTTTTGCCAGATTTTTAGTAGTTCATTCTATTCTGTTTGAAAGACTTGAGCTTTCTAATTTAAGTCAGCAGATGTTCTTACAGTCACATATTTTAGTTTAAGCAATTAGAGGTTATATCTTGCATGTATGTCAAAATATTTCTTATTTCTTCTCATATTTTGAAGTTTATATGCATGCTTTGTTACTGTTTTGTCTTTGTGCTTTGCAGCTGAATGTTTTCCAGACCGGACCGATGTTCAGTGCTTGCACAGGTGGCAGAAGGTTTTAAATCCTGAGCTTGTGAAAGGACCATGGACAAAAGAGGTAACATGTTCTAGATGTATGTGATATAATTAGGCAACTTGTCCCTTATTTACTCTGCTTTACTTTTTTGAAAATTTGGTTGAACTGTTCCTCAGAAAACATTGGACTGACCTGTCCTTAAGTGAAGTAGCCTATTGCTTTTTCCCTTTAACAGGAAGATGAGAAAATCATTGAAATGGTAAATAAACATGGACCCAAGAAGTGGTCCACCATTGCTCAAGCATTAAATGGACGCATTGGAAAACAATGCCGGGAAAGGTATGGCATTTAGAATCACATGACTTCGTAATAGGTCTTTTATCATTTCCACTTGGTGATTTTGTAATTTTTTGCTCTATTACATCTCTAAAAATCCAACAATTAGTTTTAGTTACATTGAAGTTTTGATCAAAAAAAATGATGCCAAATTTAACTAAAATTGATCGCTATTAATATTTGAGCAAGTGTTGGAGAGTTTTTCAGTTATTATGGTACCGACCTAGCATAAACACATGTTTTAAAGTGGTTTTGTATATGTAGAATATATGTGCATACATTCACATAACCATATAACAAATAAAGAAGACAACTTTGATAACTTTGCAGATGAACACAATGGAGTGACTATATCTATCTTTAACATTGCCCTTAAGCTTAAGGGGGATCTTCAAAAAGAATTTGCTAAATGATGGTAGAATAGTGCAACTGGCAATGGTACTTGAACTTAGAAGAGGCATGCAATGGTTGTAGTATAACAGTAAGGGGTGGCAATGTAGGCCAAAATCTTTCAAATCCTATCCAAATCCAGATCCAGTCCATATTTGAATCAAGAAAATTGTGCTTAATTAATCGTCTGTTTGGATTCAGATCCCACATAATAGATCCATTGACATTCAATTTATTTTACATACATGCAAGTCCAAACTTTAATGCTGATAACATGATCTTATATACTGAGTTCTGCTCATCCTATCTCCCTTTCTTTCTCCATCCGTTGTACCTTCTTCCCAACTGTGCCCATTCACTCCCATTCTTGTTCCTGTCCCTTGACCATTCACTCCTACATGTTGATGCCACATGCAACATTAAGCTTTCAACAGACGCCACTCAATGACTCTATCCAATAATGGCACTCCTAGTAGGAACTGCATTCACTAATCCTAACTCCACTCCTTGCCACTTGATTCCCTGCTACTCTAGGCTACCTTCACCATGACCCCACCTGTCTCTGTGCAGATTTTCTGTAAACCCATGCCTTTTCCCATCTTCCCAGCTTTATGCGGTGCCCTTTTATTGCCTTTGCCTCACTCCTTCCCTTGTCCCAGATTCCTTTCCCAACTTACAACATATTTCCTTGCATCTCCCTGTTCTCCAATTACCCATCTTATCCTAATTTGAGACCATATCCAATCAGGTAATGGAGTAAGATCCTTGCCCCTTTATTGAGCTTGGATCATGTACAGAGCCAATAATGCCCCTTTGGATTCGAACCATAGGTATCAACCATTTGTTTCGTTTGGTAGCAGCAAGTAGAACCCACAGAAGATGTGGCATACGTATGGGTTCAATGGAGTAGCTCAAAATGTTGAGGGCAATTTTTGCCACCAACGGATGCTATGATTCTTTAAGGAGGTAGCTAGGTTTTTTTGTGAGCATCTTAAGATGATAGTGGTTTAATGATTGCCATTCCATAGGTGTAGATATGTATAAAAGTCAGCTGATTTTAGCTGGGTGAGCAAACATGCAATTGAAAGGGCAAGTTTGATATGCAATCTAGTGCTAACGGCGAAGATCTGCTGGTCTACTGATGAAGTTAGAAGTGCATAAACCAACCATGTGATGAAGGCAGGTGTCCATCCACGCTAAGATTTTAAGCTCAATTAGTAGAATTAAGGACAAGTATGAGAGGCAAATGATCCACATGCTCACATATATGAGGAAATTGGGACAAAAAGCATTCCTGGACCCTTTGTGGAGGTAGGTTCCCAGCCAAGGAAGATTTTAAGCTTATAGTTGGAACAAGGGCAAGTCTGAATGACAAAGGATCCCAATGCTCACCTGGAGAGGATGAACCAAAGGTAATTGAGGCATAGTGTTTAGTGTGTGTGATGAATGTTAATTCACAGGAAAGGAAGACAGAAGGTGGTCAAGATGATGTCAGTTGGGGTAAATGACAATGACTGGAAGTCAAGAGTCATGAACTACGAAAATGCATGGTTGTGTCAAGGGGTGTTTGGATTTGGTGAAGCCAATTAAAGGTTTGATGAACCTTTAGATAAGCAAAAACCCAGAAGGTGAACATATCCAATAGCAAGTATTCAATGGTTCTAGTATTCTATGGGTCAGCTACGGGTAGAGGACTGACCCATTTTCAGTAATGTTGCAGACTGGCAAAGATGATTTAGAATTTTAGACCCTTAGACCAGCAGAATGGTTATTGATTCTATGAGATAAGAGTAGGGTCCAATAAAATAATAAGCCTAGTCAATAAAGAGTAAAACATCAAATATGGGAAGCACTGGATGGTTCAGCCCAGTGTAGGCTCATGAAATGACTATTAAATTAGCAAGATACTGGATTTGGGCAAAATCTCTTAAAATGGGTGCCAATGCCATTGAGCAAATTGAACAAAAGTAGAGCAAACTGGAGAAACTGAATTCTAAAGTTTGCACAATGAGGTGCAGATTTTGACTTAGCAGAAAGCAGGAAGAGTCTTTGAAGGTTTACTGAACTATGGCTAGGCCTATTGGAGCTAAGAGAGGTAGATCCAGCACAAGTCTGACCTGCTTGCAGTTAAAATCAGGGTGCTGATCCTTGAACTGACGCCAATCATAGCATGGCTCCAAAAACCTTGATGACCCTGATGGACCCCAATGAGAGAGGAAGAGAGTTTAGATGACCTTTCAGACAACACCAGAACATAAAATTATCAATAGGTTGGAGGATACCAAACAAAAATCTCTTCAGATTACTATTCATCATTGTTCGCAAAAGCTGCAGTAACTCCTAATCATCCTGATGTTACAACCATCAGACAGCACTAAAAGAGAGCCTTCAGGGAGTTTTTCAGAGGGCCCAAGAAATGACATGTTTGCTGACCTTTCTAGAGCTTCTCAATTTTTGATGAAATACGAACCTCTTAGTGCATTGTTGACAGTACACAAAAGAGAATAAATAAATAAAAATAAAGGGTGCTGACTGACTGATTGGTGAAATCTCGTGTTGATACAAAGAGACCCTATCCATTTCTGCCCTTGATCTGGGTATTCAGGCAGGCTTTGACTCCTGATTCTCAGAAAAAAGTACATAGTAGAAGTTCTTACTTTGATGCTTTGCTGATGATAAGTTAAGTGTGCACCAGGGAGTAGTTTGGAGAATCTTTAAATTCCCAAGAAATGGATAGGGATCTGTCACTTTATTGGTGTCTGCCGATTAACAGAGTTATTGGTTTTTGGTGATGGTTTAGCCATAGGCCCATAGGCAGAAGAAATTAAGGATTTTGTTTTGCATGGATTCGGCCTTTTGTTTTGATCTACTACAGTATGCCCAGATCCTTAAAGATTCATCTTTGAAGTCACTCAAAAGATTTTATGTGCAATTTTTGAAATGATATTATGATACTCAGAAATGAATTGTTAATCCAGTAAGGCTTGTTAGTTGTTAATGTTGCATGATTTAACTATTGTTACATGCTAAATTTGTGTTCAGTAGCTTATCTTAGGTTTCTGAAGATTTGAATGCTTTAAAAGCAATAAAAGCTTCTAAACTGATCAACTTCTACATACTGAATATGCATGTAATAGCTTCTTTACCCTGCTACTAATGGAATTTACTTTGAATCCAGCTCATTTTGTAATAATTGGTGAATCCACCATGCAATGATTGTTTGGACTACTAATTGCTGACTGAAACTTCTTTTTTTAGTTTGTACTGCACTAATAGTTGGAAAGTGCAGCATCATATCTTATTTATATTTTGAACTTAAAACCATTTGTTCCCCCACTCTCTCAACCCTTCAGTCCTCTTGATTTTGTTTTGTCATTTCACTATCAATGAATCTCCTAATTGTGAAAGTGTTACATTTTAGGTGGCACAATCATCTTAACCCTGCTATTAACAAGCAGGCATGGACTCAAAAAGAGGAGATAGCACTGATTCATGCTCATCAAATTTATGGAAATAAATGGGCAGAGTTGACCAAATTTTTACCAGGCAGGTGTGTATCTGAAACCTTAGCTATCCACTGAAGGTAATGAACACAATTTTTTGGTTCAAATGTTAGAAATTTGTAAACGAGGGTGAGCCTTAGTGCGACAGTAAGGTTGCTCCATTGTGACTTGGATGTCCCATGTTTAAAACATCCTCCCAGTATGCGAGGATAAGGCTGCATACATCCTTCCCTTTCCAAACCCTATAATGGCAGCAGCCTTGTGCACTGGATGCCCTTTTTTATGTTAGAAATTGTGAAAATCCTTGCAAGCACTCTTTTCAGGGTTCTACTGCCAATTTGCTATATTGGAATTAGACATTTATATTCCTCTATTTCGTGCCTCGTAAAGTTTGTTCTGCAATAAATTTATGTTTATGCACATGTTTATGTTAATGTTTTTGCAGCCTTGAAGAGAAGCATATGTGTATTCTTTTGTCTGTGCATGCATGCTATTGCAGTGGGTCGCATCGTGAATGTGCTATGCACTCATGTGCATATCCACATTTGTTCAGTATCTCCAATCTTTGTTTATGATCATCTTCTTAAGAATTTGAATTTTTTTTGTATTGGTGTCAAATATATATTCCGATACCATTGCACATAAACACATATTGTTGTCTGTTTGTTTATCTTATTTAATTTGTTATTCCTGTGACTATATATTTGTGCCACCCGACTTTTCTTTGCTCACTGGACTACAAAATGATATTAATTTCAAAATTTCTTCTCTATTCAAATTGCTTTTGCTGGTGAATATTGAAAACCATTGTGCCATGCATCATCAGGACAGACAATGCTATAAAAAATCATTGGAACAGCTCTGTAAAGAAGAAATTGGACTCATATCTGGCATCGGGTCTGCTAGCCCAGTT
This sequence comes from Elaeis guineensis, assembly GCF_000442705.2. Lineage (NCBI taxonomy): Eukaryota > Viridiplantae > Streptophyta > Magnoliopsida > Arecales > Arecaceae > Elaeis > Elaeis guineensis. Next base: position 95,634,120 of record NC_025999.2, on the reverse strand, counting down.
CCAAGGCCTGCCTCATGCGGAAAATCCTGCCCAGTGCATCTCTTCATCTGTAGTGAATCAACAAAACAGTGAAGATAGTCGCATTAAAGACAGACAAGAGGTTGAAGATTCATCAGAATGTAGCAAAGAGTCATCATCAGCCTTGGTTGGTTGCTCTCAATCTGACTACGAATTGGCTATTACAGTTCGTGATGATATACAACTTGCAGAGGCTGCCAAGAAGAAAGATATACATGATTCTCAGTTGTCAATGTGCTCCAAAGACTATTACGCTTCCATGGAGGAAATTGAGTGCATTGTCCCTGAGACACAATGTGAACCTATGGTCTCCGTAACTGCTCCCTGTCAAAATTTGCATGAGATTGAAATATCAGGAAGATTGGCTAACCAAATGGTTTCACAAGAATTGCCTAACTCTTTGCTGGAGGCAGCCCAGAGATCACCAGAGTTAAAAAGGACATCAGAATACCATAAAAACAAATCTCTTTTGTTTCCAGATTCTGGAGGACCGAAAATGGCTACATGTATCACAAACAGTGGTGTAGAATCTGAGAACCACAATAAAATTTCAATGGCTGAAGCTGATTGCTGTAGTGGAAGTGTTTTTGGGGCAGAAATGCATGAAGATGTTACTATGGAAAATCCTATTACTGCACCAAACATTATAAATATGGATTACTACTTGGGATCTGGAAGTTCCCAACCTGATTTCTACGGTTCTTTGGCTTATAGGAATTTAATTTCTTGCTCACAGCCTCAATATCCAGCCAATTCATCAGATATGCTGGGGAACTCATATTGTCAGGGTTTGATGACTGTAGTTCCTCCATCTTATATATGTCCAGATGATGGAAAACCAATTTGTAGAAGTGATGATGCTGTGACTAGAGACATTTCTGTTGGAACTCAATATTCAGAACTTATTACATGCATGTATGATGGCTTTGCTTATTCCAACTGCTCTTCTTTATCCCCTAGTGGTGGTTCTAGGTCTAAGATTTTTGTGCCTGAAGACCAGCACAAAGAAAATGAAACTCCGGTGCAAACCTATATGGCAATGATGGATTCTGAACCTCCAAATGCCATGGATAACATTACATCATCAGATGAAAATCCAGCCATACAGACTGAAGAACATCCGGATGCTGGAGCTCTATTTTATGAACCTCCACGTTTTCCAAGCTTGGAAATTCCATTTGTCAGTTGTGACCTTATATCCTCTGGTGATCTTCAGCAGGCATACAGTCCCCTTGGAATTCGGCAGCTGATGATGTCTTCTACATCATGCAGCCTATGGGATTCACCTTCTCATGATGAGAGTCCTGATGCTTTACTTAAAAGTGCTGCCAAAAGCTTCATATGCACCCCTTCCATTATGAAGAAACGGCAACGTGAACTGTTGTCACCTTTGCAGGAACGGAGAATTGACAAGAAATCTGGCATAGACACGGATCGTGTGTTATTTTCAACACCTTCTATAAGCAGAACTGATAATTTCTCAATGGGCATCATGAATGATGAAGGTGTTGCTCCCAGAATTTCTTCCTGTTCTAGTGAGGCCAATGCTCTTTACCCTTCAAATCATCAGAAAAAGAAACATGAGATTTGTTTGGAGCAGAAAGAAAATTTGGACTGCACTCCAAGTTATCAAAAGGATGAAGATGCCTTGGTGGAAGCTAAAGCCAGGATTTCAAGCAACGAATCCAAAAGCAGTTTTTATCAAGCTAAGAAGGAACAATGCACAACTGCCATCAGTGCCCCAACTAACCTTCATGCTAATGTTACAGAAAATGAAGTAAGTATTTCCTAACTAGTATTTTATCTTCTCCATATATATATGATGCATTTTCATGTTAATGCACAACAATATGATTACATGAAGCATATAACCAGCAAAATATTGCCCAGCCTCAGTTTTCTTGCATCGCATAATGAAAATAAGCTCAGCTTGAGTCACTCAGCTACGTTTTGGCTTGTTTTTATGGTATATAATGCACAATGAGTTCATCAGGCGTATAATAACTATTATATAATGGTACAATCTGTAACTTATGGGGGCACTGAGTTTACTTGGTGCAAAATCCATCGAAATGAGCAAAGCCACTTTTGTTTTGTAAAATTCAATGTGCTGACTTTTTGGTAGGTTTTTCATGTGCTAGCTTAGCTGGGCTGATAAAAGTGCTTGGACCAAGCTGTGTGAAGCTCACTTAGCTACATCATGTGGTGTATCTTGTGTACTTTGTGAGATTCAAATCACATCACCTTTACAAAGGCTCATTTATCCTTTTATGATCCGTTGGTGTATCCCTGTACGGATGCACATTACCATTTGCTAGAAAAGAACTGGGTCTATTTCCGATTCCAAGTGGCTGTAATATCCTGTTTATTGCTAGAAAAGTTACTGCATTTTGTTTAAGAAGTCTGTGTAACTTTGAATACGTTAGTCATGTTAGTGATGGCAATGTTGTAAACTAAGCATGCATATGTAGTGCAATCACTTGTTGATATCAGAGGATACTCATCATCCAATGATGCAAAATGATCATTAATTGTCCTAATTAGTGTCTATGCATGTAGTGAAGTATATTGCTTAACCTTGTAATAGGTAAATAATACATCATAAGAGAAGCCATTAAATCTTTTGATTATTGAAACGTAAGCTAGTATCAAAAAGCAAAAGGAGTGATTTTGTTATATAGATGATTTAATAATTTGCATTGTTGGAGAAAGCTCGTGTCATAGCCTGTTGTATTGTAGTGCTGCATAAGTTGTGGCAATGCATGTTTTTGTTTTTTCTATTTATGTATTCGATTCTTTATACAAGGCTGAATGCGTATAATACATTATTATATATATGGGGAATTCATAATCCTGCTTAAGAAAATATCCTTAAAATTAGGATTTCAACTTTACATTACCAGGTTTGTCTGAATTCATAGTCTGAAGATCATGGAAGCCAAATCTGACTCATAAGCTACCTGAGGTTGTGAAGGGTAGTGTCTATTCAAGCTCTGTTCCGTGTCAAAATGCCGAACCAGGTGGTTCAAGGTGATATGGCAGACGATGCTCCAAAGCATGAACCTTGACACTCTTATATGTGTATATTTAATGTGTATATGTATGATTGTGATTTATGACTGTTTTCCAAGTAGATCATACTTTGTTTTTTTGTTGTTGCTCTGCCTATTAATGCTTGAACGTTGCAATTACACCACCAATATGGTTTCATGCAGCCACCTGCTGGAGTTCTTGTTGAACATAATACCAATGACATGCTGTTGTTTTCAACTGATCAAGATGGGCATCCTGTAAATGGACAAATAAGAACTGCTGCTAGGTCTTTGGAAGACCAAACTTTCAGAAGTTTTGAGATTTCACCAAACAAGGGTCACTCAGATGCTCGATCTGAAGCTTTATCTGATCTTTCTGGCCCCCTGTCTCCTAGAGTTGGTGAAAGTATGCAGGAACAGCAACAGGTTCCGGTTACATCAGCACAATGTGCCCTGTCAGTGCATCCATTAGAGGTTTCAGTTGAAAAGCATGGTTCATTGATTGACATGGACCTTGAAAACTTAAACATGTAAGATCAACTAAGGCAACCCATGATTATGCCAATTTTGGCAGTTGACCCTTTTTTCCCTCTCAATACAGTTGAAGATTTTTTGAGAACTGTATCATTACTTTGCATGCTGCAGTCTGCTATTAGTGAAATGTTTGATGTTCTTTTTTGCTATATGCAGTTTGTTGTGTTTCTAAATCCTAATTAATTTTGATTGGATTCTCAACAGTTAAAAAGGTATGCCAAGTTGTGGTATGTGTGGCATCTGAGCAAGAGTTTTCTACTATGCTCTAGTTCCACTGGACAGCAATACATAATCTGTTATAGTTATATTTGGACCAATAGGAAAAACAATCATCTGGTCAGTATATTGTTCCATGAGTGAGTTAAACAATGCTTGTTTTCCTGCTCAGGAAGTATTATGCTATAGTTATAGCTACATGATGCCTATATTTGTCACAGATATGCTTTATGGTATTTTGTATAATGGCAACTATCCAAGGAAGCAAACTGCATAGAATTATATATATGTGTGAACCAAATTTGTAAGTTCTATTGTTCTCAGGATAATGACACTCTATAGTTAACTGAAATTCCTGACTTGCTATCAATAGACCTCTTTCTGCTCTTCAACTAAGAATCATGAAACAGTAGCACCATCAGATTCAACTAATTTATAGGGTGCAAGAAAGACATGCTATTTAGATGAAATGGAATAGTTGGTTTATTTTTGTCTCAAGTCCTCTTTGTTCATAGTTAGAGAAATCTCTTCGGATGATCAAGTCCTTCAAACATCGCATTGTGGATTGGATGCTTGCATTCTTTAGCACATATTTATTTCTTTAATTTGTGTCTGCCCAATTAATTTACTTTCTTTGCAAATAGCTCTACATTTGACTTTGTATCACCATTATGACTGGAACTTTGTTCTATGTTACTCCTAGAGTTTTACCGCGAGATACCAGTGCCTGTGGAAGCAAATAACTAGATGGGTGGAAGCTTTTTACATAATGGATTTTATTGAATCATAGATATCATAATTATGCTTTTATATTGGCTTCTACAACTTTTAGTCAGCTAGATATGTGAGAATTTAGTAAATAATTTAAGAGATAGTGGCATATTTTGTTTAATTAATATGGTTTAGCAAAACCTTGACACTCTTTTCTATCTTTAATTCTGTTTTCCTTTTTTTTTGTGTTTTAGCAGTTTTGCTGACACACCAGGCATCAAAAGAGGGATAGAATCTCCTTCAGCATGGAAATCACCTTGGTTTATGAATTCACTTCTTCCAGGACACAGAATCGATACAGATATAACATTTGAGGTAGCTGAAGTATTATTAGTGATTATCTGAGTCATATATGGGGCCTAAAAAGCTCACCAATATCCTTTTTTGGTAGATTTATTAGGGCCTATTGGGATATTCTTGCAGGAATATCTACCAAGAATTGGGCCCGTTGGCCGATCCAACCCGTCATCTTCTAAAGGCCTACCGAAGTCCCAGCCTAAATCCTAGCTTGTGGGCCAGTTGGTCTGCAGGAAAAAAAAGACCCATGGAGGTCTTCTTTTCCTTCCTGCAGGATTTTGTCTATGGGAAAGTTGGGTTGATATGGGCTATGCTCATATGCGCTTCCCAGTCTATGAATCCAGCAAAAAATTCAGCCTAGATCTTGTTGGATTGCCCAAACAGACCCTTAGTAGGAACAAATGCTTTGGATGACCTTTACAAGATACAAATAAGGTCTGAAATTTTAATGATACATTATGACAACGTGGCTCAACTTACCTCAAATTCAAGAAAAGCCAAAGTGTAGGGCTCCCTTGTTTTCATTACATTCATTTCAGTTCACTGATTCTTTTTCTCAAGCTTAAACTAGAGACATTTTAGCTTTCTTTGCATGATTGAAGACTTAAAAGTTTTTAATAACTTTTGTCATTAAGTTTCTATATCTTATGAACCTTGGAGTTCTTTACTCATTTTTAGTAGTTCTGGTCTCTTATCTTTCCAGGACATAGGATACTTCGTGAGCCCAGGAGACAGAAGCTATGACGCCATTGGACTGATGAGACAGTTAAGTGAACACACTGCTTCTGCTGTGGCCGAGGCACAAGAGGTATTGGCAAGTGGAAGCCCCGGAGTGGATTTTGACAAAAGACACTCTGGCAAGGAAAATTTCCAGAAAGAAAATATTCAGTCAGACAAAGAACTGGGAGATCATCCTCTGACACCGAAAGTCATGGTAGTATGCTCTTGATTGTTTAATTTTCTCCCCTCCTGTTATAGTTCTCACCATACCAGCGTAGTCCTGAATCCACATTTTTTATGCCAGTAATTGTTTTTGATGCCGAAAGTCATGGTATTGTTTAATTGATCTGCCATCTGCATAAAAGTGCTTGAAAGTTTTCATATGCAACATGGGCGGCAGATCTAGCCACCTTAAATACAAATTTTATATGAAGGACAACGCTGAGCTTAGCATTGTCTACTTCTAGGCCCTTGACAAACTCAAATCTGTCAGTGCAATTTTCTTATTCTAAATCCACATTTTCGATGCCATTGATGGATCTGCCATCTTCACTGACATTCCTACCAGACTCTCCTATATTAGGTGCAGTGGCAGAGCCTGACATCAAATGTTGGGAGATCAAAGTAATAATTTATTAATAATTTTTTTAAAAAAATATTTTATAATAAATAATAAAATAAAGATATATATATCCAAAAATATTATAAAAATATCAATAAATATTTAATTTTATGTATAAATAAAGATAAGTAAAAAATATTATCTTATGCCATTTGCAAAATGATTTTGATTGTATAAAAATATCAATAATCTCTTCCACATTAAAGGTTGAAGAATAAATAAAGGGTTAAAGAATAAATAAACAACTGTTCTTTTTTTAAAAAAATTATTATTTTAAATAAAAAATTAATATATAAATTAATTATATGATTTTTTTTCAAACTGATGGATTCGTCATGTGTGTAAGATTAAAATATTGAGGGGGCCACTATATATATAAATATATAGATAATAAGTATTTTAAAATATTTTGGAGGGCAGTGACCCCCCCCCCTGGTCCCTCTTACGCTCCGCCACTGATTAGGTAGATCTAACACTTAACATGAAGGGCAAATTTTGCTTTCACATGACAACATAGACAGTAGATCTAGCCACCTAAACATGAACATTGTGTGAGGACAATTCAGAACTTTTAGTGTCATCCACTTCTATGCTTGGAGGAACTAAAAGACCTGCTCGTGCAATTTGCTCATTATATTTGTATTTTGTAATGTCCTGGTGATGACTTGAAAGTCTGATATGTCTATCTGAAGACAATAAAATTGTGAGGGGGCGGGATCTAGAATTCAAAGCATCTAGCCTATACCAAAGTTTAGAGAAGGAGATTATTAAAATGGCTTTGAAGAAAAGAAAGAAATCTATGATTTTTGCATCACATATAACTTCAGATAATATATATTTTGAGTTTTGTCATTATTGACCTTATTAGCATGTCTATGATATGTAATAGAAACTTCTGAGCATTTGTGTCTCCTTTATACATGTTGTCTAGAAGCTTTTTCTTTCCGCCTTATCAGTATCTTTTTTTTTTAAAAAAAAACAAAAAGAAAAGAAACAAGCAACAGTTAGACATGCCATTTTTAGTTGGTAATAACAAGCAAACCTCTGTATATTTTTCAGGATTCAATTTTATTCTATTAACATTTTGAATGTTTTCCAGATGGAAGCGCGAATTCTTGATTTCAATGCATGTGCAACACCTGTCAGGAAAACAGAAAATAAGAAAATAGGCAATATAGGAACCTCAGTAAACTTCTCGAGCACATCTTCTTATCTTATGAAGGGCTACCGGTAGCTGGTTGTGGTATTGCCAAAAGTAAATATCTATATCATGTTGATGTTATTATAGTAATACATATATGCCCATTGCTATAATTGCTCTTGATTTATCTTATTTTGGTTTTTTAGGGACATTGTTTATGTATTTCAAGTCCATTTTGGTCCTGCATTTTTCCAATTACAAGACAGCTAACTGGGTCTTTGATGAAGGGTCTCATCCAAATATATAATGTATAATTTTATGTTCTTCCATTGAACCATGTTATTTACTTTCCCATTTGTCTCAGTTTCTCTGATACCTTTCTTTCCTTATTCCTGTCATCCAGCGCTTCCATGTAGATTATGGTCTTATTTGGTTAGTAATGATAAAAGCAAGCAAATCTTTCACTTGCTACTGTAAGAAAGGAATCACAGAGAGAAACTTGAGGAGGCGTCACTGCGTTTAGGTTGTTATAAAGTATTTGTTGAGTACTCGAGTGCATCATCTATATTTAACAAAAAGTTGTTGATCAGAAGAAGATTGAATTGTCAGTTAAAAATTGTAAATATCACTTTTCTCTGCTTGGAAGACTTATAAACCTGCATCTACCCAAAGCCATCATTTAGCTGTATGTAGTTAAATGTACCATAAACCTCAAGATTTTCATTCTTCCATATATTCTTTATGATTACTGCAAGGGCAATGTAAAACACCCGACAAGAATGTTATGAAGCTCACATGAAGCTCCAGAGCATTGGACTAAACATCTTCCTTCTCTGTAGATGAAAATAACTTCAGCCTATCTCTTCTAAGCATTATTCAAAGAGAGATGAGCTCAGTGGAAGCATATTGACAGGTAATATATCCTTATGTGCTCCCTACACCATGTGCGTTACATGTGCTGAATGCTTGTCAGCTAATATGAGACCTTTACCCACAAAAAAGATATGGGAACCAACTCTGGAACCAAAATGCTCTTCCTTCGGTACCAAAACATTGGTAAATCATTTGTGGCATCCAATTACCAAAACATTGGTAAATCGTTTGCAGCATTCGATCTCCATGACCGGTTGTATTTGAAACAGATTTCATATTGAAATTTATGCATATTTTATGTCATCTACTTTTATGCATAAGCCATGGTCCTGACTTGCTCAAATGGCTTATAAGGTCCTAAAGTACTCCTGGCACCCAGGAATGGAAACCCCATGTTCTTTCTATTTCTTTGTATATTTGATTTGATACCTCTGTAAGATGCACAACTTGGGGACAACTGGCTGCCTCAGGAACATGGACTTGGTTAGTCTTCTCGTCTCAGCCATGGGTAATAAATAGCTTCAGATCTGTCATTAAATAACTTATAATTATAGACCTGTGATAGAACACAGATTAACAGATGTTTATCTCTGAATAATTGTAATCTCTGAAAAAATTGCTACTGAACAACCATGGAATCTATTCTTTGCTCGGTCCATGCCAATGCAGTACTAGAACACTGCCATATATGTTTGGACTAAATGGTGAAATAGTATGAGCCAAACTGCTATATATATATATATATATTTTGGGTATAAGCAGGCGATCAACCACTCTAGTGTGATCATGAAGTTAGAAAACAAAAGATTCTGCATAGATCAACGAGCCTGGGATCAACTTATTTTGACCCACTTCGAGGATTTGGAAGGAGCTCTTGAAGAAACATTCTTCTTGTTTCTCTGTTTTAAGATCTGCTATGAGGCTCCTTGAGTACTGATCCATGCTTCGCAACATAAATATAAGAGAAGGTTTGACAGGGTTGGCAAGTTGCTTACCAGCCTTGATTTTTCTACACAGATGTAAGATGGGGTTTTCATGCTTGCCTGACCCGGAATTTCCCGTATATGCTCCTTCTGCCTGCTTCTTTTGTCTTTCTCCTCCCTCCTCTTCCTTCTGTTCTTTGTAGTTGTACATTGTTTTAGTTTTTAGTAAATATGCTATCCCTCATTGTCCATGAAAGGAAAAAAAAAAAGAAAGAAAAAAACAAAAGAGAAAAAAGAAAAGCAAAAGCAGTACTGGAACACAGTGTGAACAGATCAGTTTGAAATTGTGAATGATGTTTAGCTTAGAATAGGCAACATATGCCTTCTCCGGTCTCCTAATGGCACAATGAATGAATCCATCGATTCCTCTATTCTGAGAGGACAGGGCTATCACCAAAACCAAGTTTGCCAAGACTGGCACTCAGCCATTAGTTCCATGGTATCTTAATTTGACATGGATAGAGGTAAGAAGAAGGATTGATATTATAAGAAAATGTTTCCAATTTGTTTATCAGGTTTTACAGCTAATCAGCCCTCATATGTTGTGGAAGAGGCTTAAACTAAGCATGGATCAGGTGTTTGAAATGGCTATGATGTTAGATTAATTGGATCGAGCATTATTTACCCCAGTTGAGCACTACCTGAACCTATCTGTAGCTTTCCATCAGTTACTCCAAATGATTGACCTTGTTGATCAACAGGGGCAAAATAAGGACTTAAAATTCTGGTTTGCCAAACTTTGGACCCATCACATTAAAAAGATGTCAGGTTAGTTTGGTCAGACTCTGGGAGGAAATTTTTGAGAAAATTCTCTCTAAATGTGTAAGCCAATTTACAGTTGATTTGTTTCTCAATAAATGTGACTAACATGGGGACGTTTGTGATCCGGCTTTGCCATATTAGATAAACTGTCAGAGCCTTCAATTTTACTCGAGAAAATAAATGATTTATCTAAACTGAATTGCGGTTCTTAGGTATCAAGTTATAGTGGATGAAAGCAAAATTTATATCTGCCGAAGTTCTGCGAAATTTCCATCTGCAAGATGTCAACATGTTTTGCCAAGCAGAGACTCGGATAACTTTATTTATGTGGATTAATTTTGGATTGTTTCTTCCTCTAATTTTATTAGTGAAAAAGAGTAATTTTGACAGCATCAGCTGTTCATGAGGAAGGGTTGTCGAATGGCACATCTTATTGGTTTACTTCTTGAAAAAAAAAATTACACAAAAATTTGAAATAAGCCCTGTCATTTCCATTGATTTGCATGAATGTATATATACAAGAAGATTAACTAATTACAAATAATTATAATAATAATTGAGAATTTTGTGGAGAAATCTTAGCATATTCTATGAAGGATATCAGCCTTGATTTTCATTTAATGTGAGGAGGATCTTCAAGAGAATTTTTTTTAAGTGAGGAGGATCTTCAGAAATATTTTTTAATATCATTGATGAGAAATCTTAGCAGATTTTGTGAGGAATATCAGCTATTGATTTTCATTTAATATGAGGAGGATCTTCAGGATTATTTTTCTTAAATGAGAAGAATCTTCAAGAATTTTTCTTAACATTATTAATGAGAAATCTTAGCATATTCTGTGAAAAATATTAATCATTGATTTTCGTTTAATGTGAGAAAGATCTTCAGAATTATTTTCCTTGACACTCCCCCTCAAGCTGGAGGTGGAATGAACATGGACTCCTAGCTTGTCTCGGAGCAGATGAAAAGTTCGCTTCGGTAAAAGCTTGGTGAATATATCTGCAGGCTGAGATGAGGAAAGAATATGGCTCGTAATAATGTCACCCATGGCTACCTTCTTTCGAACAAAATGATAGTATATCTCTATGTGTTTAGTACGAGCATAAAATATAGGATTGACAAATATATGAAGAGCACTGATGTTGTCACAAAATAGTTGAGGAGGTTGATGAAGAAAAATGCCAAAGTCTTTAAGAAGAGAAGTGAGCCAAGTGATCTCAGCAGTAGTGAATGCCATAGACCTGTATTCTACCTCGGAACTCAAACGAGCAACTGTGGGTTGCTTCTTTGAGCACTAAGAAATATAATTAGCTCCAAAAAATATGCAAAAATCAGTAGTACTTCGTCTGGTAGCAGGACAATCTGCCCGATCAGCATCACTAAAACCATATAAAGAAACAGGATTTTGAGCAAGATATCGAATTCCAAAGTCCATAGTTCCCTTGAGGTACCGCAATATCCGCTTGACTGCCCTCAAGTGAATTTGTGTAGGAGCATTGAATTGTTGACAGACTCAATTGACAGCATGAATAATATCAGGTCTAGTGAATATCAGGTATTGCAAAGCTCCAACAATGCTACGATAAGTAGTGGAATCTACTAATTTTGTATCTGAAGCAGTAGGCTTATCCTTTAAAACTAAAAGTGTAGATATGGAAGAGCTTTCAAACATACGTGTGCGGTTAAGGAGATCTCGAATATACTTAGTTTGAGTAAGAAAAACTCCTTCAGAGAAAGATTTTATCTCCACTCCAAAAAAATACCAAAAAGAACCAAGATCTTTGATGGCAAACTCTTTGCCAAGTTGATGTAGTAAATCATTGACGAAAGAATCATCATTGCCTATAACTAAAATATCATCAATATACACAAAAAAAATAGTAATGATAGCACCATGGCAATATATGAAAAGAGAGGAGTCGGCCTTACTGCAATAGAACCCAAGAAAAAGGATAAACTGAGAGAGACGATCAAATCAGGCATGAGGTGCTTGCTTGAGATCATATAGTGATCATTTGAGAAGGCACACATGGTCTGGGTATGTGGGATCAGTAAATCCTGATGGCCGCTCCGTATGCACTATTTCCTTGAGACGCCCATGTAGAAAAGCATTCTTAACATCTAGTTATCGCATTTCCACTTGAGTGAGATGGAGAGAGCTATAACAAGATGAATAGTGGTTGGCTTGACTACTGGACTGAAGATTTCATCATAGTCCAATTTAGAAACTTGTGTGAAGTTTCGAGCAACTAACTTGCCTTAAAATGATTAATGGAATCATCTTCTTTGTACTTGATACGATAGATCTATTTGGAGCTAACAACATTTGTATTGTGAGGTTGTGGAACAAGTGTCCATGTGTCTTTGTCATATAAAGCCTGAAGTTCTTCTTTCATGGCAGACACCCATTTTAGATCTTTGAAGACTGTTTTAAGAGTTTTTGGCTCAGTTGGAAAAACTTCTATGGCTAGAGCATAATCTTTTAGATATGCAGGTGGCTTTTGAACTCTAGTTGGTTGAGCATCAATGGTAGAAACGCTATTTGAGTCTTGAGAAATATACGAATTTTGAGAATCCTCAAATGCATCTTAAAGATCTCCAGGTACAGCTTAAGGCTCTTCAAAAATATCTTGAGAAGCCTCAGTTTTGATAAGTTGTTTAGCAACTGAGTCCGTAGTTTTTTGGATTGATTTGTAAGATAGGTGTGATCGCAGAATTTGAAAGAATTAGTTGAGTGTGAGTTTTCCTTACGTGCCAAAATTGAATCAATTTTCTTATTGAAATCATTTGATTCATCGTGGGTAGGAAACTCAGAAAAAGTTAATGTTGGATCTCCTATTTTATTTTGTGAAGAGGATACAAGTTCCTTGTGAGGAAAGCATTCTTTGTCGAAAATAACATGACGAGAGATATAGACTCTTCTTGTTATAGGATCTAGACATCGGTATCCCTTATGAATAGGACTATAGCCAATAAAAACACACGGATATGTCTACTTAACAAACTTATTGCCACTTTGATGCCTCAACGAAGAGAAGCAACGACATCCAAGAACCCGCAAACATTTGTAATCTAGATGTCTTTCGTAAAGCTTGTGATATGGAGTGTCATTTGATAAAACTGAGGACGGCATCCAATTGATAAGATAAACTGCAGTGAGAAAAATATCAACCCAAAGGGTTACTGGCAAATTTGCATGAAATAGCATAATTAAACTAGTTTCAACAATGTGATGATGCTTCTTTTCTGCAACATCATTCTGTTCTGAAATTTCTGGATAAGAGATTTGTGTCTCAATATCATTAGTTTTCAAATAGGTAAGAAATTCATGAGAGTTGAATTCACCTCCTTCATCATATTGAAAACCCTTAATGCCATGATCAAACTTGTTTTCAACAAGCCTATGAAATTCTTTAAAAATATCAAAGAAATTAGATTAATTTTCTCCGTAATGGATATAACCAAGTGAACCTGAAAAAATCATCCATAAAGACAACATAGAACTGAAACTTCTGATTTGAAATCAAAGGAGCAAGCCCCCAAAGATCATAGTGAATTTTCTCAAGAGGAGATTTTGAAAGTTTATTTGATGAATGAAAAGGCAGTTTACAACTCTTTCCCATTTGACAATTTGTATAGATAGCAGATCTAGAGATCCAATAAGAAATATCAATAACATTTTTTCTTTTAACAAAGATAAAATCTTTGTATTTGGTGTTCAAGTCTTTGATGTCAAAGGATTGTAGATGATCCACCTTTCCTTATTGCACTAAGAGCCTCCTGAGAAGTGTCACTTAAAGCATAAAGTTATCCTTTTTAATGCCCCTTTGCTATCGTCCTTTGATTTTGATCCTTAACTACAAAGTCAGTAGAAGTGAATTCAACAGTACACAAGTTATCTATAGTAAGTTTTTCAATAGATAAAAGGTTTTTTTTCAAATCTGAAACCACAAGCATATCCTTTAAATTTAATTGCTCATCTTCTGTATTTACGTTTACTTCTCCAATGTGAAATATAGGTAAACTATTTTCATCCCCCACATAGATAACATCATTGTCATTGTATGATTTAATGTAAGAAAGTTTACCTGCATCATTTGTCATATGTGTTGTAGCTTTAGAATCTACATAGAAAGATGGATCATTATAATCATCAATAGTGAAGGCAGCCAGTGCTTGTGAAAATTTCTCAGATTGATAAGAGTAATCATACCTATACCAACAATTAATAGTAGCATGATTTGGTTTGTTACAAATCTGACAAAAAATTTTATCCTTATTTGCAAGTTTTGGCTACTGTCCATGGGTAGTGATTCCTTTTGGTGGACGGCTACTGTTATCTTGATTTCTGTTGCTTTTCTATTGTACAGAGATGTCTTAATTTGTTGATGAGGAATCTCCTAAGTTGTAGCATCTTGCAGGAGTAAAACCTCTGCCTCATGAGGTGAAATTTTCACATCTTTCTCTATTATTTCGACCACGACCCTGTTGCCCAAAGAAAGCTTCAGCATGTTCCAAAAAAGCCTTTTCTTCTTCTTTCTTTGTAAGTTGATTCTGCTCAAAGCCTTGGAGAGCCTGCACAAATTTTGTGAAGGACGGATAAGGTGGTTTATGACCATGACATTTTTGAAGCTCTCATAGTTTGAGCCAAGGCCACGAGCAAATGAAAAACTTTGTCAAGATTTGGAACGGGTTGTTTTATAGCGGCAAGAGTGTCACCAATAGATTTGAAATCTTTTAGGTAATCTTCTAAGGATCTCGATCCCTTCTTGATGGTCATGAGCATGTTCTTCAAATGGCCTTCTTTCTCAATAGTCATTGAAAGAAGTTATTGTTCCAGTAATGTCCATACCTCATATGCTGTCTCTAGGCCAAAGATGGAACTGATGATGTCTTCATTCATGGTCCCAAATAACAAAGAAGTAAGAAGATCATCATTGGTCATCCAAGACTCGTACAGTGGGTTGGAAATTTTGCTATCTTTCTCATCCTCTGTCTCTGTTGAGGATTTTGTATCACCGGTGAGATGATGATAAATACCCAAGCTTTTGACTAGGGGTATAATTTGGAAGCGCCATAGTAGAAAGTTGGTTGAGTTTAATTTTATAGAAATAAGACTGGAACATTGATAAAAAAGGATTGGATAGTGAGTTGAAATTCATTGGTAGATGTGGATTTTGACATGATGACGTTTGTAGGTGTGGGCTCTGATACCATGAAAAAAAAAATTATATAAGAAGTTTGAAATAAACCATGTCATTTCCATTGATTTGCATGAATGTATACATATAAGAAGATCAACTAATTGCAAACAATTACAAAAATAATTGAGGATTTTATGGAGAAATCTTAGCACATTCTATGAAGAATATTAGCCTTGATTTTCATTTAATGTGAGGAGAATCTTTAGGAGAATTTTTTTTAAGTGAGGAGGATCTTTAGGAATTTTTCTTAAGGATGATAAATCTTAGCACATTCTGTGGAGAATATTAGCCATCGATTTTCATTTAATGTGAGGAGGATCTTCAGAATTATTTTTCTTAAGTGACGAGGATCTTCAGAAATTTTTTTTAACATCATTGATGAGAAATCTTAGCACATTCTGTAGAGAATATCAGCCATTGATTTTTGTTTAATGTGAAAAAGATCTTCATAATTATTTTTCTTAACATTTCTAAATCATGTTCTCACCCATTATATTGATTAATCATCCTCACTCTTATGTTTTTTTATTTTTTATTTTTTATTTTTTATTTTTTTTTATAGCGATAGAGTATTCAATAGCTAAATCCTGTTCTCACCCATTATATTGATTAATCATCCTCACCCTTATGTTTTTTTTTTTTTTTGGGTAGTAATAAAGTATTGGATCTGTCCACTCCAAAATGATCGAACTTCCCAATGAAAAATATTTGTTTACTAAAAGTTCTTATGAGCAACACTTAAAGAAACGGATGAAGAAATGGCGTTGACGCAATTATTTGGAACAGCATCTTTAGCAAGTCAAAGGCATAGTGTTTGGAGACATGTTTGTATCCAAAGTCTGCTAAGAAAGACGAGACTACCTACCAGAGATCATGAAGCCCAGAAAGAAATATGGAGTCTGCGCCCGATTGAGAATTCCAGATCTTTTATTTCCTTCCATTCTGTCAAAACATTCGATCACAATTGAAGAAATCTTTAACCAATAATTTGTGGGTCAACCCTCATGCAAGCAAGCAAATGCCATCGGCACTCAAAACTCATTGGCTCCTTGGTATATTTTACTAAACTTGTATAGTTTACAATCCTAGAAATAGATCATAATTCCTTAGTGAAACTTTCTTCTTACATCACATCATCTTTTAAGCTAGATGATAATACGATTAGCTCTCACCTAATAATCTAATTCTCTGTACTGTTTGAAGAACATGGGAATCCACCACCTTCTGTGTGCCTTTCACATAAACAACTTAGCCAGAGATCCACCATTTGTCTAAATGCCAACATATAGAGCACCAAAAAGCAAACCAAACCCCATACATACAAGTTGAGTTGGTGTCACGAGAGGTGGTGGTGTTACACACTCGGTACATCCTGCTTCCATGATTTGGGTTACTACCTCAATTCTCTCCCAGGTGGTCTCCAAGGGAGGGAGGATTCTAATGTACATTTCCCGGGCTTTTTGGCATCCTTGCACCTTTAAACAGAAAACTAACAGTCTCCATCCCTTCCCCTCCCTCCAAATGAGTACGTCCTCTGATGTCCCCTCCTAAAAAAGGTACCCCTTTCTAAACTATATTCTATTCCCTTCCACCACCTTTCCTCCTCCAAACCCCATCCTCAAACATGCACCCCACGTTGGAGCTCTTAAAAATAGTAAAGCAAGACATCCCTCCGAAAACCCCTCCTCCTCCTTTGCCGCAGTTCAACAGGAGAGAAACAAACCTACCCAACTCCCCAATCACTCTTTAGGCTTTAGGAAGATGGGTTTCCTCTCCCATTTCTTCAACTATCTCCAAACCTCAAGGTGCTACCTTTGCCTCCTCTCCCATCTCCTGCTTCCTTCTCCCATTCCCTTGAAACCTTCTCCCAGAACAACAAAGTTGCCAGCTTAATTTCCTTCTTTCTCCATTTCCTTTCCTTGGCCTTGGTGGAGAGGTGGTCTTCTTCTTCTTCTTCCATCTCTTAAGCCATCAAGTTTCCACCTTTCCTCTCTTTTCCATCTCCTTGCTTGATTTTATAGGTCTTGAAGCCATCAAGTTCCTGCCTTGCCCATCCTTTCCATCTCCTAGCTTGATTGTATAAGTCTTCTAGCTAGCCATAAAGTTCCCTCCTTTCCTCTCCATTTCTCCCCCCAAAACTCCCTTCAACCACGCGATCTCCAAGGCTCGCCCACCTCCTCCAGCTTCTTGGTTGTCCCTCTCAGAGAAATGACCGGCTCCCCTTCCATAGCATCTCGTCCAAAGTCGAGTCGCTAAAACGTCTCATGGTTCGACTCCTCAAGCGTGGACCAAGCCTCGACAAGCCGACGCAGGGAAGGGAGCGGATGTGCGAGATCTCGGGACGCCCGGCGCAGAGCCTAATTCTGGAGGGCGCGGGTGGAAACGAGGAGAACAAGATATTTCGGAGCCACGGAGCAAACATGGGCTGTCCCATCGACGGACAGCAGATCGGCTGGGCGCTCGACCGGTCGCCGAGCAATGCCCCAAAGTCTCGCCTGGGCAAGGGTGGCCGAGATGGGATGCCGTCAGGTAATAGCCGTTGTATCCAATTGGAAAGCTATTTTATGATTTCAATGCTAATAGATGCGGTAGGGAAATAGAAGCAAGAGGAAGTAATGAGATTTATTAAATTGGTAGAGAAGGTGATCAAAAGTCTGAATTAGGTTAGATTAAGCCGAGTGGCTTTTGGTTTGTGATCCTGTTACTGAGGGATCATCTTATCTGGAGAGTTTTTCCTCCTGAATTATGCTCAGGTGTAGGCAAGTGTTGGAGAATAATGTAGATGGTTTTGATGATAATCTCTAATTTGGTAAATCTGATTCAGATATGGAGCTAATGAAGGAGAGGTTTGCGAAGCTTCTTCTGGGTGAAGACATGTCAGGGGGTGGAAAGGGAGTTTCATCAGCTCTGGCTCTGTCCAATGCCATCACCAATCTTGCAGGTATTGCTCATTTTTCCTGTCATTTATTCATTCATTCATTTGCACGTATTTGTTGGTACAGAACACATTGTATGGTTCATTTAACAAAATAATATGTGTCAAAATGTTGTTCGGGATTACATGAAATCAAATGAATGGCTGACTGAAAACAAAATTTGTTTTTATAATGATCTCTTCACTTTTCAAGAATAGAAGTCTTTTTAAAAATTGATTTATATATTTAGACATCTATATTTTAGTTTCACGCAACTTCTATCTATTGAACTGATTGATGGCATATTGTCGGATTAAAACTGATTGGTAATAGCTACAGTATCTGCAACATTAAATTCAATTTCTGATTTAGCATTGGCTATGGAAGAATATATGTCATAAAATGTCTTTTTGATGGAAAGAATATTTTCATAAGATGTCATCCAGCGAGGAAACAGGAATGAAAGATTCCAGCTTTTGGAAAAAGAATGCAACCTTGTCCATTTTGATGGTATTTTATGTATTTATTTATTTTTGAAGAATCTCATAGTCTCTTTATGTTGAACAATGGTTATAACCTTAATCAGGGAGAGTGGAGACATGGATCGTCCAAGATGGATTTGTTACAATATAGTAGAAATGGTTTTTATTTTTGAGAGAGAAGATTAAGGTTATAACTGTTACTTGAAGAAGACAAGGCAATCATTAATTGGGCAGCATGGGTTGTTTTGTCCCATTAATGGAAAGCGAGGTTTTCTATATCATTCAATAAGAAAAGCGAACTACTTTTTACTTGGGTTGGGAAAGGACTACTTGTCAAAGTCCCTACTTTTATCAGTGTTAATGGAGCTAAATATGGACAAACATCTTTCTACACTACTAGATATTTCATAACTCATTACAAGCACAAATTAAGACAACTTTTTATACCTTCTTGTTTTCTTCTTTCTGATTAATGCAGCTTCTGTTTTTGGTGAGCAATGGCGCTTAGAGCCCATGTCTGCTGAAAGGAAAGCAAGGTGGCATAGAGAAATTGATTGGCTTTTATCTGTCACTGATCATATTGTTGAATTTGTTCCTTCACAACAGACATCAAAAGATGGATCACACATGGAGGTTATAGATGATTTTTTTCTCTTATTCCATTCTGCAATAATCTTCTCTATGCCAATACATAAAAATTTAAGCAATATACATATTGATCTGTTTCAAAATTGCATGACTTTGATTGTCATTTACTTTTCTTTTACAGATAATGGTAACTCAGCAACGCAAAGATCTCCTCATGAACATTCCTGCCTTGCGCAAGCTTGATGCAATGCTCATTGTGAGATAGCCTATCCCTGTTTCTTTCTACAAATAATCATAATAATTATAATGGTAGGAATCTTTATTACTCATGCAGATTTCAATTCTCATTTCATAGCCTTTTCCATGGAAATGCAGGGCTATCTTGACAACTTCAAAGACCAGAAAGAATTTTGGTACGTATCACGGGATGCCGATGAGTCTGAGAAAGGGAATGCAAAGAGGAAGGATGACAAGTGGTGGCTTCCCACTGTCAAAGTTCCTCCAGATGGGCTCTCTGAGGTCTCCAAAAGATGGTTGTTGTTCCAAAAAGATTCCGTAAACCAAGTTCTCAAGGCAGCTATGGCTATAAATGCTCAGGTTCTTATGGAAATGGAGGTCCCTGAGGTTTATATTGAATCGCTTCCAAAGGTGTGAACTCTTATTTGATTTCTATTATGCAGCCAATATGTTCTATAATTCCACATAATCATGAAATTCCTAATGAGATGCCACCCTAGAATGATATCATTTTTTTACTTAAGATATCAGGTTGCATATTATAAATGCAGATTTGATTTTCGCTGATTCCATTGTATTAAATAATCCAACTAGTATTAAAACTCTGGGTGCAGGAATTTTGACATCTAAAATGACTTCTAAAAGAGGAATTTCATTGTTATGGTGCTTCCCTGAGTGATCCTTGTGCCTGTTCATTTGATTCTGGCATTTTAGTCCATTTGTCATATAATCATGTATAAATAGTCTAGAGAATTATTCTGTTCTGTCATGTTCAGTGATTTGAAATAGTATTTAAGATAGAAAATTATATCTTTCAGCATTATGCTTGGTGCGAGATAATTTTTGATGAAGTTTTGATATACCAGAGAATTATCAGCCTGCATACCAGACATTTAAACATTGGGGTAGTGAAAATGTGATCTTTTCCTTTTTTGACAATAAGTGTTCAATTTCTTGAGGAAGCTGCCTATGTATAATACTATCTCATTTTCCTGATCTTCATTACTGTGAGAAGGAAAAGAAGCACACGCACTCTTTAATTCTCTTTTAACGATATCTATGTCCTAAGTTGGATTTTTTCCTCCTTGTGACAGAATGGGAGGTCAAGCCTTGGAGATGCAATCTATAAGAGCATTACCGTTGAAGTGTTTGACCCTGAAGAATTCCTTGCATCGATGGACTTGTCGACAGAGCACAAGGTCCTTGACCTCAAAAACCGGATTGAAGCATCCATTATCATTTGGAAGAGGAAGATGCACAATAAGGATGGCAAATCATCTTGGGGTTCAGCTGTTAGCTTAGAGAAGAGGGAGCAGTTTGAAGAGAGAGCAGAGACCATCTTACACCTGATCAAACAAAGGTTTCCTGGCATTCCTCAATCAGCCCTTGACATAAGCAAAATCCAGTACAACAGAGTAAGAAACAAACTGTCTCTTGCTTCATCATCCTAGAATAACATGTTCTCCCTCGACTGTAGAACAATGTAACAAACTCTGGACCTTCTACTGAATTTTCTGCAGGATGTCGGACAATCTATTTTGGAATGCTACTCAAGGGTTCTAGAAAGCTTAGCATTCACAGTGATGTCGCGAATTGAAGATGTTCTATATGCAGACTCGGTTGCTCGAGATCCATCACACAAGGACTCCAACAGAAAACACACATTGTTGTCTGATTCAGACACAACAGGAACGGTGAAGAAACTGGACCCGAAAGAGGAGTTGGAGAAGTTGAAGGAAGCACCCACCTCAATGACACTGTCAGATTTCATGGGTTGGCATTTTGATCCAGATGCAGAAGCGGGAAATAAGGATTCAGGGAATTTGAATAACTTGGAAAAACTGAAGAAGCATCCTACCATTGGGGCAAAGAAATTTTCCTATATAGAGAAGCTCGAGATCTTGGGAGGCTTGAGAAGCCCGACAGCTCGCCATTGAGGATTTCTAACAGTAGAGGAGATATGAAATTGGACACACACACACACACACAGCTTCGATTTAATTGTAAATAGTGCAGAAGAATGTTAGAGCTTGATAGATTAATTGTTAATGATTTGTCGACCCCTCTTGTCGATGGGAAAGTGCTGGTTCTGTTTGACTTACTAGATACTTCTTATCTCAAATGCCACATACTTTGTAGTTGCTGATCATCTTTTTTTTTTTTTTTTTGGCCTCTCCTTGTAGCTACTAATCACATTCTGACTTACACCATCCCAAATGAGATTCTAGATAACTAATTTTTTTGACGCCCATAATGGTACCACATAGATTGCATAATTCTCTTTTTTAAAAAAGAGCAATGAAGGGTTTTAAGGTTCTCTTCCACAGAATTCGTGCAAACTATCATCTTATTTCTTCAATAAGCTAAATAGTCGTTGATTTTGTAGGTTTACAGATAGATTTTTCATTTTTCAATCTTTTAGATTGCAGAAAACCTCAAGGCAAGTCATACACGAAACATATATCTTTTAGATAAACCTATCACTGCACATAATTACCACATAAAAACATGCCCAGCCTGTATTTGATCACCACATGGTTCAAGTTCATCACAAACTGGAGTTAGATGTACAGCAAAGACCCCACATGTTAAATACCAGGTTAGGCGGTGTCGCAAAATTTTTGCAGCCCTGCGTGACATAAATGGTGATTTAACCGCACAACAGAGCAAACAATCAGTGCAATCTGATAGCGTTCAAATTGGTGCTGTTGAAAATAATTTGCTGTCAGTCGGGACATATTTGTGCTCAACCACAGAATCTTGCACTACAGAAACCCAGCAATCATCTATGCTCAAAAAGGGGTTTTATAGAGACCTGTGTGTTTGCTGTCCAGAACCCTATTTACCCACTTCACATCCTAATTGCAGGCCTCATGCCATTGGATTGCAATGCCTAACATCTGAATTACATCGGGGTGGTGACAGAAAAACATAAATACAGTTCCAATCAGTTCCTTTATGGGCCAAAATGGTCAAGAGACCAAACTCAACATTAAAATCCTTTGTGCACCGTCCGCAGTGTAGAAAATCTGACATGGAGCGCACCACTTCGTCCTATTGGATCACATAGCCACCGCTTTCCAACGTGCATTTAATATCCACAGTTCTACTTTTTCGTTTAAAATTTTGAATGACAAAAATATCTTTCTTAAAAAATATGACTCTTTCACAAAAATTATGACACCCCTACAGAAAATACTAAACTAAACTTTTCTGCAGGATGTCATAATTTTTATGAAAAGATATCATAAGTTTTGTGAAAGAGATGTCATAATTCTGTGAAGGGTATTTAAGACATCTCTTCATAAAAATTATCACACTCTTTATAAAAATTATGACATCTGAAAATGCTAAACTAAACTTTTCTACCGGATGTCAAAATTTTTGTAAAGGAATGTGATAATTTTTATAAAGGGATATCTTAAATACCCATTCACAGAATTATAAGACACTCTTTCGCAAAATTATGCCATCTCTTCGTAAAAATAAAAAATTATGACGATCCTACAGAAAAGTTCAGTTTAGCATTTTCTGCAAGTGTCATAATTTTTATGAACGAATGTCATAATTTTTAAGAACTTTCTTGTCATTTAAAATTTCAAACGAAAAAAGAGAACTACGGACATTAAATGCACGCTGGAAAGCGATGGCTACGTGATTCAATAGGGCAAAATGGTGTGCTCCACATCAGATTTTCTACACCGCGGGCGGTGCACAAAAAATTTCTCAACTGATCATGAGCCATACCTGACCATACAGATTCATATTCAATTGTCCCACTCTAACCAAATGGAGTAAATCGAATACCAGAAAAAAAAGTATCCTTCAATGCATTAACAGCAGCAGTGATTCATTTCGTAAAAGATTAAAAATCATTAAATGGGTGAATTAAGTTACTCAGCCTCAAGGAAGCACATTAATCATTGACAAGCACAAAAAGCAGATGTTACTCTACACCAAAGCAAAATATCTACCCATTAATTGTCAATGACTCATCTAAAGTTGGCGAGTAAGCCCTTCCACAATAGCAAAGAAACGAAACAAGGTGGCTACACCACCATGGGAGGGACAGAGACTCAGTCCAGCTTTACTCTGTCCAACTCACTGATCATCTCCTCAAACTGCAGCACATCACCAAAGAGACCAGATACAGAATCAGCATACAGGTGACAGAACCGGGGTAGTTTATGTACTTGATAACAGCTGCTGGTGCTGCTGCGGCACAAGTATCATTGATAGCAGCAGCAGAAGAAGCAGCAGCAAAATGAGGTAGCAATAGCAAGCAACAGGAAAAACAAAGGTAGATAACCAACCTTTAAGATCTGACGCAGAAAATAATCACCATATCGCTTTGTCGACTTGGATTCAACAACATATATGATATCCTGCATTGAAAAAATATATATATATGAGAAAGTAAAAAACCACCATACCTGATCACAAGGCAATAAGCCTACAAAGTAATTAAAGAGTGAGCATGGAACAAGACAGCAAGTATCTTGACATTTGTAACAGAAAATTTTCCTTTCTCAAAAGATCAGTTGCGTGTTCCCTACAGTATGTGGCGGCCTTAATTAGCATACCCATCAGCCATCTGATTGTAATCTGGACACTACCATTAAGAACAAAATCCAGGGTATGACAATTGAATTTAATATTTTCTGAGCAATGACGATTCTTACAATGTAAATGTGTTAGTGCCAAATATCATTAAAAATTAGATTCCAAATTCATGGAATGTGGACATAATTTACCTCGTCAATGTAAAAATCAACATCTACATTTGGGATGATCTTTCCATCAGAATCAACTGCATGCATTTTATGCTTGTATGTCATCAAGATTGTTCTGTCAGTAAGCAATTGTCAGCAAGTGGTCATGGAATAATTACAGTTCAACATGAAAAAAACCCTCCACTGACTAAAAGAATGATCAAATTTGGACTCCTGGCATCGAAAATAAATGCACAACGCCCAACCACCCCCCCCCCCCCCCGGCTGAAGCACCTTTTACAACATATAATGAAGATATGCAATTTTTTAACAACATGCATGATATCAATAATAATAATAACAGTAAAAAGGTTTCAAAGACCACTGACCTCAATGTGGGTTCATCTACTTCCATATATGTAGCAAGTTTCCCTATTGATATGGTTGAATACAATTTCAAGAAACTGCGTACACCAGCAAGCAACTGCTGTTGCTTCACTTCATAAAGGAACAACTTCAGCTGCAGCCTATAAGCATCCTGCAGTAAGCCAGGGTGCTGATCAGTAACTCTGCCAGGCCTTAACAAAACAAGAGGCATTGCCACTTTGATTAGGAAGTTTATTTGTAAGCAATAACTAGATAACTAGATATTATTAAACCAAATTACAGTTGTAAAGATGCCTAGAACTACTACCTCTCAAGATACAAGTTGCAATAATGCATTTATATAGCACTGGAGAAGCAGACCTGTTCAGCTTGTAGCTTAGTTTTTTAAGTTACTTTTTACCAATAATAACACACCCATGGTTCACTAAACCAGCCCAAACAAAACAGTTTGGAGCATGCTGAACTATACCGGCGGCTAACCGATGCAGTTCGGCCGTTCGATTCAGAACACCGGTGAAAACGAAGCAAGGGAAAGGGAAAGAGAGGAAGAGAGAGAGGGGAAGGAAGGAGAGGGGAAAGCCAGTGGTGGCCTGCCGAGGCCACCGAGGGCCGCCAAAAGTCCATGTTTCCATGGTCCTCCAAGAGAGAAAGTAAGAAACTAAGAAGAGAGAGGGGGGAAGGGAGGGGAAAGGAGGGAGGGCAGGCAGCGGAGAGGCAACCGCTGGCCTCCCATTCCTTCCCTCACCCCTTGCCTCCCATTCCTTCCCTCACCCCCCCCCCCCTCCTCTTTCTCTCTCTTTTCATCCCCGGTCCATCCCCCTATTTACATATCGGGCCCGCACGGAAGCATACTGGCTCATACGGCCGGCCGGCCGGCACAGTGCCCGGTTCTGAGCCGACGATCCTTGAACACACCTATCATTTAGTTACAAACCATATTGTGGAGAGCAGACAACTAAATTCGGTAAAATCAAATATGGCTCAGCATCTCCATGCAGCACAAATAATGGTCCAAGACAACTCATGAAATCAAAAGCAAACCAAAAGCAGATTTGGTGCAATCAACGTAAGATGTAAAGAAGCAACTACCTGGTTGTAATTTGTAAGTGGCTCCTCTAGAATCGGAGCTGATGGAGTGATGAATTTGGGGCAGGCATATGAGAAAAGCTCATCATAGACAGCATATGCTTCATCATCATACCTCTGCATCTTCAACATTTTCTCACTGTACTTATCCTTCAACTGAGTGCTCACATTCTCCTCGACAAGTTTTGTTTGAGGGCACAAAGACAGGCAGATTGCCAGCAAAGCATACATCTGTTCATTTTTTTTAAGTATTTGATCATATTGTGGAGACTTCTGATGATACTGCTTGTACTTCAGAATGTAAAGAAGGATCTTATTGAATTCACGTATTGCCTCAACATACCTTTCCATAAACATATAGAAAAACTTAGTGATCAAATGGAAGGAACTTAAAAAAGTAAGAAAACTGCAACAATGAAGAGACCTGAAAGGCTAAGGAGACAACATATGCAGATAAATTAGCAACATTAAAACAAGAGCTTCATGAAAGGTGTAAGATCTCTGTACGTGCTTAAAGAAAAGTAAGAATGGTAGAATATAAGATGGACAAGGAACATAAAAATAAAATGAAAGAAAGCACTATAAATTGCACGCCAATCGGAAAAACATGTTTGCAAGCTCTGTCAGGTGTTGGCTAAACCAGGGGATAACATCGAAAAATTCTGAGACATATCTTGGCAGATTTTACATGTTACCCCAAGCCAATCATGCAGCTCCAAACCATTGGTACCAAGTTCTCTTTTCCTAGAATACCAAATCAGACTTGTTTTTGCTAAACATGATGAGGAGTAGGTGTTATCACTCAGATATCAGGGGATAATATCAGAACAGGAAAACTTCATCATAGTAAGACACTTCCTAAATTCACTAAAATAGGTTAAATTATGCATAGGCTCAATGCACCAGCAATTAATTTTAACAGAAAGACAGAACTGTTCTCACTATCAACAAGTATATATCTCCAACGAAGAACACTAATTCTGCTTTATGGTAGACAAAGTGATTCCCAATCCATGATTCAAAAGTGAGGTACGGCCAAACAAACAATAGCACTATGCAAGCGCTTTTATAAACCAAGTAAATTTTTATAACAAACATATTCTTTTAAAAAAATAACAAAGGACACAGCATGTTGTCTAAGCAATACAGCAGTATTTATCATATTCTCAGACCATCACACTTCTCTATCAACATGGGCTTAGTTAACCTCCTCCGAAGACTGGAGATGATTCAGAGGATTACAAAACACATACTTATAATGATCTAAATTCAGGAAGCATAAAAAAGCTGACTTGATATCCCTCCATTGCAAGGCTCATCTTATCAGTTTAGAAAGAGCCATATCCACCAAATCATACTTCCTTGCCATGTTATATGATCATTAAATTAACATTGGGCACCAGTAGTAACACATTGTGGAGTGGATGCACAATGATTCACATCTCTAAGAATCCTAGTTCTGCATGGGGCAATTTCTAGAACTCAAATTTAGAAATGGCTAATCCCAATCTAGACACAATCTAGACTTTTCAGATGGTATGCACTAACGACATGTTACCTATTATGATACAATATCTGAAGCAGGTGTTATCCAGAACAAGGGTCAAGCATATATATATATATATATATATATATATATATATATATAGAGAGGAGAGAGAGAGAGAGAGAGAGTACAATATATAGTGAACTGAGATTCTATATTGCAATATTTTCAGAACTTAGACCATAAAAATGGTCAAAAGAGAGCCAAAAACGAGATAAAGGAAACATGTACAATATGATTAACAATGATATTTAAAAAGGGGGGAAAAACAGAAATAACAGAAAGGCAGCTTCAGAACAACACATAAGCTACATGAAAACATTTTTGGGAAGAAAAAGGAAAATATGCCTAAATCAAGAACTAGTAAAGAAGGGTTTCCCCTAACAGCATAACAAATGATAAAAAAATAAAAATGATGAAGAATTAGGGAAAAAAAGAAGGCTGAGAAAGCACCTTACCTTCGTAACATCATGTTTGCAAATCCATAGTGATATATTGTAGATATATGGCTTCCAATCACAATTGTGTAAACACCTTGTTGACTAATGTCGATCGGAGCCAAACACTTTAGGCCCGTATGATAATCACCCAAAAGGCAATGAACTCTCAGCAACCCAATCATGCTGTAATAACCCAACATTTTCAATACATTGCTTCCACCTTCATAGTCATACCCATCCGTAGCAGTAAATTGCTCCAACCCTTCTTTCTCACGTTCCAAAATCTGGTGGATCATGGATTTCTCCACAAGAGCTTGCAAATAATTGAGAACACCGTACACATTCCATGCCTACCAAGATTTAACAAAACCAGTTGATAAGATGACAGCAAGCATGATATAACTGTATATATGTAAAAGAAAACATGCACCGTACATAATCCATGTCTACAAAGCAGCCAACAAAAGTCTAATTATTACATAATGACTTTAGAGA
Source organism: Elaeis guineensis (assembly GCF_000442705.2). NCBI lineage: Eukaryota > Viridiplantae > Streptophyta > Magnoliopsida > Arecales > Arecaceae > Elaeis > Elaeis guineensis. Next base: position 95,606,058 of record NC_025999.2, on the reverse strand, counting down.
AAGTCACTTATTAGTCTTAGATATACAGGGAGATGTACAACAGCTATCATACACGCACGCATTCTTCCTAATAGATATCACACACCAAATGTCAGACTGTAAATGTTACAAGAAAAGACATGACAGCCAAGTCAATGTAGCATGACAATGTTATGAAACTTAAGATTCAATACAAGGTTAGATGAAAATCCATAACAAACACTAGAGAGATATGCACCCCCCACAGAACTTCAGTCAGAATGCTAAGAAACTAAAGAATACAAAAGAAAGAAAGAAAGATAGATAGATAGATTGATGTCTAATTATTATGTAATGACTTTAGAGAAAGTCACTTATTAGTCTTAGATATACAGGGAGATGTACAACAGCTATCATACACGCACGCATTGTTCCTAATAGATATTACATACCAAATGTCAGACTGCAAATGTTACAAGAAAAGACATGACAGGCAAGTCAATGTAGCATAACAATGTTATGAAACTTAAGATTCAATACAAGCCTAGATGAAAATCCATAACAAACACCAAAGAGATATGCACCCCACAGAATTTCAGTCAAAATGCTAAGAAACTAAAGAACACAAAAGAAAGAAACAAAGATAGATAGATAGATAGATAGAGAGAGAGAGAGGCAATAAGCAGTTAGTAAATAAGCAAGCAATTATTGCTCAAACCCTCCCCAGCTCCCATCTGAAAAAAACAAACCTAGGAATCATATTTAAAACATTACAAGTAATTCCTTCTGTCAGAGACATAGATGAACTCAGCCATATGGTTAATGTGTGAACTTTACACAACTTTATGATCTATCTTAGGTTTATGCATTCCAAAGAGTTAAATTTCACCAAAAATCTAATCTAGGACAGCAATCATTCCAATTTCTCCCCCTCTTTTCTTTATCTAGTAGCCCAATCCAATGCTTATTGGATTCATCCAGGTTGACCTTTTTTTTTTTCCCATGTCCAATCTAATCTGAATTATTAGAGTTCAAGGCATTCTCAAAGGTCCTTGTAGTAATAGATTCCTCCTAAGATTCTCCCACAAGAAAGAGAAAGATGCCTATAAGGTGAACTTCAGTGACAATCTAGGCCCCTCACAAAGTTGGTTAGTATGAACTACTGCCTTCCCTCTCTCTTTTTTTTTAAAAATTTTTTTTACCTTTTTTACGTCCTTGATCCTGCCAACATCTCCCTTCTTTTCTGAAGTGGTGGACCCATACAAATACACCGACCTCTCAAGATTGCCACCTTAAGAGTGGTGTTCCCTCTAAGCTTAGAAGTTGGCTGGAAAGATAAATTTAGAAAAAGCGTCCAGTAAAGAACCAAGACCTTCTGCCCCCCCCCCCCCACCAAAAAAAAAAAGAACCAAGACCTTAACTGATTTCCACTTTCTATCTATTTTGAGGATTAAAATTACAAAACCCCCCACTAAACAAATATAAACATAATTTTAAAAGGGTGGCTTAATGCACAAGGCTTCTGTCATTGTGGGGTCTAGAGAGGGTCAGATATATGCAGCCTTACCCATGCTTGCAAAAAGATTACTTCCACACTTTGGAACCATCCAATGCACAATGGAGCAACCTTACCATTGCGCGATGGCTCACCCTCAATAAAAACATAAGTTTATCCTCATTTAAACCAGAAATACATAATTCCACCCCCAATTAAACCAGCAATTTCAGGAAAACAACTATGTTTACCGTCTATTTGTGCCCACACATTTTCCCTTCTCTTATCTTACTGAAACCTCCAACCTCGCATTAATATTAGTATATGGTAGGTGATAGCTTTTTCATCTTTTTTGGAATGATATACAAAGACCAAAAACATAGACAACAAACTTAGTGAAATATCCATATGAGCAGTTATTCACTGCATCTAAATCATCTTCAAGTAACATATGCCATGCAGATTCTGCCAAAAAATGATTTTTCAATCAGCATGTGAAAAGGGATGTTAGCATAACAATGACTGCATAAACCAGGTCAACTATGCATCTCACCAATTAACACTAAAATTAAATCATCTTCAAATATCATAGACCTAGCAGATTCCGCTCAAAAGTGATTTCTCCATCAATACATGACAGGGGACATAAGCTTAAGAATGACTCCCGATTTTATTTACCACCTTTTGGACCTTAATACTCACACCACAACTAGCTCATCTACATGTCTTTTTCTCTAAATGTTTCTCCATACTGCCAAAACAACTTTTCTGTGTGTCCTCCTCCTGCTACGCATAAAGATTGAATTATATTGCATACTTGAGATATTGAAGAAACATGTTATATTTATTATTTTGACTAGGTCTTCCAATTGGACACTTCCCTCATAAATCTTAATCAGTTCTGGCGATCATTGCTACTGATAAAAACTTTGCAACACCAGCCCTAATAGAACTTCCTAGTGTACTTTAATTGCACAATATTTATAATGACCTTTTTTTTTTCTTACAGGCACATGGAATTTTAAATCACAAATCTAATTACTGAGTTTTCAAATTACACATCAGAAGCAAGAAGTTTTTGACTTTTTTTAATATTCTGTTATGCTTATAACTACGAGGCATGGATATTTAATTCATTCTCAACGCACCTAAATCTACTCCAAAACATCTTGAAGAAACTGATATCAAGTCAAGACTGCACAAACCTATCAAAATCCAATTTTTTCAAAGGGGTAATCTCTCTGACACAAAATCAAAGTTGAATAACAACAATGTTGACACCCTAAACACGGAGAAGATCCAGTATTTTTGCTGCCCGTACCTGACCATATTGCCGCAGCAGCTGCAACTCCTCCTCAGTTTTGTTCTTGAGCTTGGCCCGGTACTGGCAGTAGGACTGGAACTGGTAGACGAACTCGTCCACCATGTCCCAAAGCCACTGGTTGGGGAGCTGCATGTTGACGACGCCGTGGAGCACAACACCGAAGAGGCTGCAGTAGTTGTCCCAGGACTCGATCCGCTGGCGCCCCGTGGGGGAGAGGCGGGCGTAGACGTGGCGGAACCACATCTCTCGGTATAGGAGGCAGAATACGTGGTCGTTGTCGACGTAGGGGGCCACGGCCTCCACCGACGGCCAGGGGCTCTCGCGGAACATCCGGTCGCTAAGGCGCTGGAAGCTCCCCTCGTACATCTGGTGGATCTCGTACACGTTCTTCTCCCGGATGTGGCGGTAGAGGTGGACCACGAAGGTCTTCACCGAGTCCGGCACGAAGTTGGGGTCGTAGCCGACGTCCGAGGCCTGGGACGACGGCGGATAAGAGCGGGAGTCGTACGACGGTTCGTCGTAGTCGTAGGAGGACGCCATCCTGGAGGATCAATCGCTAGGTTTTTGGGAGAGGAAGGAATTAGGGTTTGGGATCTAGGGTTCTCGCTCTGCCGGATCGCAGAGGAAGAAGAGGAGAGAGGAGGGGAAAGCAGGATTCTAGGGTTTATGGTGACCGGGGGAGGAGTTACACGGCGCTTATCTCCACAGTTTGTTTGAGGAGCTTAAAGTTGATCAGACCATCGACGGTGCACGATCAGAAGCTTAGGAGTCACCTGCGATGCACGTGCATAAATCGACTAATGTTCGCGTTCCACTGGGGAGTTGTCCGACAGAATGTTGGAACCATGTTTGGCTTGATGCCGGTAATTCAAGCGCAGATGTTTCGCACATGACAATCATTTTAAATGCTACAAATAGGCCGACCGTTAAGTCGGCAAATACTTTGCCGATTTTAGTTAAGATCTTCGCTTCTAAATCACTGTAGGAAAACAATCTCCACCCTGTTACTTAATGTTAAGTACTCAAAAGGTCTTTTCTCCCAAGTCCTAGTTTATTTCTCCTTCTCCAAAAGTCTATTCGCTAGTTCATTGTTGGTTAATATATCACTGCTTTTTTTCCTTTTTGGGGAGGAAATATATCAGTGTTGTATGGGTTCTTGCTCTCTCAAGGAAAGAGAATCAACATTAGTTAAACATGGCATTGTATTTATCAAACTATAATATGAGAAAAAAAATGAAATCCTAGCTTCTCATGTCTTCCTTTTTCTTCTTGAAGCAATGCACGTGCCTGGCACCGGCCGGTTAATATCAAATCAAAAAACCTACAAATCTAGTAGTGGTCAAGAGGTCAAAAAATTGTTGCATTGCCAAAACAATGCGTAAAGACACGTATTAGAGTATACTCACTGCTTCTTAATTATTTCAGAAGCTCCGCAAAATTTCAAACTATTTGTCGAAACGTCATTTGAAGCAAAAGCATCAAATGAGTGTTGGAAACATATCTAGGTATGTCATGAAAGAATAACAAATTTGAAGTTGACATCTGATTAAATCAAATCCCACAGTGACCTCTTTGGTTGCAAGTACTTGAAGATGGTAACCGGCGGAGCTTGCATTGAGTCCAAACTGCAGCGTATCAAAGCAGCTATTCTCTAATGTTTTTAATAAATACTTTTGATTTCTGTTAACAGTTGTAGCTTGATATATATATTTTTTAAAAAAAATTATACGAACATCCCCTCAAGTCTATCTCAATTTCATTTACATTCTCTCAAATTTAAAATATCTCCATTAGACCCTCCAAATTATCGAAGTATATCAATGTGCCCCTTCCATCCATCTACATCAACTGAATGCTGTCATATGACCCTCATATGATGTTCTGCTTTTTCAAAATGATAAAATTATTTTTAATTTTAATTGAAAAAAATTATACGGACACCCTCTTGAGTTTAATTAATTTCACTTTGTTGCGGCCAATCCCCCATCGTCGCCCGACCGCCGGCGTCGCGCACCTGCAAGAGGAGTCCTCACAGACCGGAGATTCCTCTGGCGGGGACCCTCCGACGGTCAAGTCAGAGAGAGACTAGGCAACAGCAGAAAATCAAAAGCCCAGCTCGAGAGGGCTCGGGTAAGCTTGGGAGCTGGAGAGAGCGTCAGAGAGAACTTCCCAAGACTGTTGCCTTACCCCTTTTTATAGTAGAACGCGGCGTGGTCCCACCATTAATGGTGCAGACAACTGGAGAGTTGTCAAATCGTCGGAAGCTGTCAAATCACCGTGGACTGTCAAATCACCGCGGGTTGTCAGAACGAACCCATGTCCTCGACAGGACAATGCCCCAGGACGACTGCACAGCATGTCCTTGACAAGACAATAGCCCATAGCGGTCGTACGGCCCTTGGGCGGACTGGCCGACCATACGTCGGTATTCGGCTGTCGGGACGTCGGGTGATGATCTGGAGACACCGTCGGTCGGTTTAATGTCTCGCTGAGGTCGGACGTCGGCTGCCGCCCCCGACAGTGAGTCGGTGATTTGGGCTCCACCGCTCGGCTGGTTGGGAACAGAATGGGTCTGCCCGACCGACACTCCTTCAGTCGGATAATGTCGGCAGCTACTATCGGCAGTCATCGGTCGGTGCGGTTGGTAGAGTCGGGCGTCGGTCAGAGTCGTCCATCGGTCGTCGGTCGGAGTCGTCCGTCGGGGTCGTCCGTCGGAGTCGTCCGTCAGTCGTCGGTCGGAGTCGTCCGTCGGAGTCGTCCGTCGAAATCATCCGTCGGTCGTCGGTCGGAGTCGTCCGTCGGGTCGTCCGTCGGAATCCTCTGTCGGTCGTCGGTCGGAGTCGTCTGTCGGGGTCGTCCGTCGGGGTCATCCGTCGGAGTTGTCCATCGGTCGTCGATCGGAGTCGTCCGAGGGTAAGTCGGCGTATGGGGGTCAGTCGGTATATACCAACAGTTGCCCCCCCCACTCTTGAGTCTGATGTCGTGTTGGCTCGCGTGAACACGTGGGCGACGGCTTCGGACGAAAGGAGTGATTTTCTGTCACGTCTTGCCCCGACTCTGGCGATCGCATCAATGAACGATCCGATGTCAGTCGTTCCGACTGTAGGTCGAGCGTGCACGTCGGGTCGGAGGTCGGCCAACCTCCGAACGTAGCATGACATGATCATCCGTAGAGTCTGATAGTCGAGTAGCATCCGACGTATCCGTCCGACGTATTTGGATAGGATAACGATGGCAAGTCAAATATCTGTTGTCCGGCCCTTGGTCGGACGTGCTCGTCAGGACGTATGATAAATGGTGGCAAGCCGAATATCCTTCGACCAGTCGTGACCAAGTCGGTATGTCGCAAGTTGAACTGCGGTCGTCTTGGCATTTTGCCGCTCTTGGTCGAAGCTAAGTCGGCAAGTTAGCCAGCCATGTTGGTCGAGGTCTTTTGCTTTCAGAGGCATAGGCCGTCGATTCGACGATCGACGATCGAGCCGTGGATTCAGCGATCGACGATCGAGCCACGTTGGTCGGTGATCGAGCCGTTGGTTCGGTGATCGACGATCGGGCTGCATTGGTCGAGGCCCTTTTGCCTTCAGAGGCCGAGGCCGTCGGTTCGGCGATTGGTGATCGAGCCGTCTTCTTTGATTCCTCTTTTTTGGAGTCTTTAGTCCTTCAGAGAGGAGGAGGAGGACGAAATGGAGGAGGAGAAGAAAGGCATTGCCGCGCTCCTTCTCTTGATGATTTTTCTCAGTGGGTTTTGCTCTATTTCTGCTACTTCTCCAGCTATGGTGGTGAGTGGGGTTTTCTCCAATGCGACGTCTGCTCTCTTGAAGCGGCTGTGGTCGCTGAAATCCACCACAAAGCCTGTGATTTCTGGTCGTTCGATGATGAAATTCGAGAGCGGGTACATCGTGGAGACGGTGTTCAACGAGAGCAAGCTCGGGATCGAGCCTTACTCTGTGGAGGTGACTCGGAGTGGGGAGCTTCTGGTTCTGGATTCTGTGAATAGTAATATCTACAGGATTTCGCTGCCATTGTCCAGATCTGATATCGTGGATTTGCCCTTTCTGTTAAGCAGTCTGTTGGGATATACCGACCGACTTTGATGCCGACTCACCGATGGGTCACGATGCCGACTCACCGACGCCGACTCACCGACGGGTCACGATGCCGACCCATCCTCTCACGCTGACTCACTGTCGGGCCCGCCTGACCAGCGCCCAACTCTGCCGACCGATGACTGCCGACACCGACCGACCAAGTATACGTCGGACGGGCAAACCCCTCCGCTCTCGACTGGTTGAACTGCAGAGCCCGATATCCGATTCTCGCAAAGCGCCCGACTAGCCAGACTGAGGAGCCTAATATCCGACTCTTGCAGCAACCCCGACTATCCGTCGGAGGGTATCTGAGCTGTCACCTGACATCCTTCGACCAGGCCCCGACATACAGTTGGTCGACTCCTTCAAACGCCGTACGACCACCAGAGGCTGTCTGTCCTGACAGCGGCATGCGGCTTAGCCGCCCTAGGGCGTTGTCTCACCTAAGACATGGGTCAACCCTAGTGATTTGACAGCCCCACGACGATTTGACAGCCCCACGGTGATTTGACAGTCCTCGATGATTTGACAATTCTCCTATTGCCGGTGCCATTAATGACGATGCCATGCTGCACCCCACTATAAAACGGGGAAGGCAACAGTGCTGAAGAGGTCCCTTGGAAACCCCTAGCTCTCTCTCTCTCTCGCTGAGCTCCTTGATTTTTTTCTACTGTTGCCTAGTCTCCTCTCTGACTTGACCGTCGGAGGGTCCCCGCCGGAGACACCTCCAGTCAATACGGACTTCTTTTGCATGCGCTCGTTCTCGGCGACCAGGCGACGAGGGGATTGGCCGCAACACACTTGTACCTACTCAAGTTTAAAACGTCTCAATTAGACCTTCCAAATTATCGAAGTATATCGATGTGCCCCTTCCATCCCGCACCGACTCCTCTATCTCCACCCCTTGCAGCGACGATCTTCCCCCACCTCGTGTCGGCTCCCCCCACCCATCCCACCCCCCGTTCCGCGCCAGCCCCTCTCCCACCCATCCCACCCCCCGCGCCACCCCTCAAAATATTACTATGGTTACGCCCAAATTTTTTGGTTAATCAATATAGGCCACTAAAAAAATACATTCTTTCTAATTTTTTATTATTTTATTATTTTAATCTAAAGATCCTAATATAAATAAAATAAGAGAGAGAAAGAGAGAAAGAGGGAGAGTAGAGGGGAGAGAGAAGTCTTTTTTTTCTTTTTCTTTTTTCTTTCTTTCTTCTTCTTCTTCCCTTTCGAACATTTGGGCAAATCGAAATAGGGAATCATGATCCCCTTCTACTTCCTCCCCAATCCCAATGTAACACAGTCAGAAAAATAGCGACGAGGAGCTTCGACCCAAGATAGCATGGCCGTGGCTCCCTGATCGGAAGCTCGCTGGCGACGGGCGGTGCTAGAAAATCAGCCAACAAGAACGGCCAAAGAGGGTACCAAAATCATCCAATAAATCTAAAAAAAAAATCAATCTAAAGATCATGAAAATTCTCTCTATAATTTAAAGAAATCAAAGGGAATAGTTTTTTATGAGATTTACCTTGCTCTTCTTGATGTTTTTGGCTATGAATCTCTCGGTACAACTCCATCAATCTGTAGATATGAAAGGGGAAAATTTGAAAGAACAAGAAAATGAGGGATCTCCAGTGATTGACAATATGAGTAGCGCATTGGGGGGAGGGGACATGGAGGGTTGGGGCGGGGAGGGGAGGGGAGGGGAGGGGGGTGGTGTGAGGGCGCAGAGGTTCTCATATCCATATTTTTTTGGGATGAGTGGCACAAGCACGGAGTGAGGGGTGGCTGGGGGAGCCTGGGGGGCTGCAGCGAAGATAGGCGGCAGTGCAATCGCAGGAGAGAAAGGGGGTCATGAGGAAGAGAGAGGATGAAAAATAGGACGGCACGAGCATGGGGTGGCCACGACTCCGCCCTTCGTCCACTCCCTGTTACCCGCAGCTCTGCTCTTCGACCACGCCCCCTCCCCCCACCACCCACGGCTCCACTGGTAGTCGATGGAGAAATTTTTTGAAAAATAATAATTTAATTATAATTCAATATATTATAATTTAATTATAATAATAAATAGTAAAAAGACTGAAATACCTTTTGGACTCGTTTGGTTCGTAGGAAGAACTTTTCTTCTCAGGAAATAATTTTTTGAAAAGTAACTTCCCAGAAAGTTACTTTCTGAAAATGAGATTTTGGTATGTTTGGTTGACCATGAGAAGATGACTTATTATAAAGTAGCTTATATTTGGATAAATACTTATTTTTCTGAAAAAAACTATGTAAAATATCTATTATATCCTTAGTAGACATAAAATCATACATTTTTACTCACAAACTTTATATAAATATAAATATTATATTTATATTAATATAAATATAATATTAATATATTATAATATAATATTAGATCATAATAATTTATTATATTAATATAATACTAATATATTAATATTATATTAACATAATATGAATATTTTAATATAATAAATTTATTAATATATATATAAATAAGATATTATATTAGTATAAATATTATATTAATATAAATATTAAAATAATATTAAAATATAATAAATATTAATATTATATTATATGAATATTAAGATAATATTAATATAAGATTATATTACTATTCAATATTTCATCCTAACCATCTATTGATATTTTATTAAATTTTAATTATGGATCTTAAAAATATATTTTAAAAAAAAAATTACTATCACTTTTTATGTAACGGGAAGTGCCAAAATTCACCTTCTTCATGGATTTTCACTTCCCATGAAATGTAAGAAGTGATTTTTCATAGAAAGTATTTTTTTCATTCTCTCTCCTCTTAAAACTCCAACCAAACAAGAGACACTTTCTTCACTTCCCAGGAAGTGCCTCTTTCTTTCTCCACTTTCCGTCAACCAATGAGTCATTTCGAGCACTTGAAGGGAGGGATGGATATTTTCATATTTTCGAAGGGCAACATAACAGCTTTATCACTTAAATGGATGGAAGAGGCATATTGATATACTTCGATAATTTGGAGGATCTAATTGAGACGTTTTAAATTTGAAGGGGTGCAAGTGAAATTGAGATAAACTTGAGGGGGTATTCTTATAATTTTATTTTTTTAATGACCACAAGTAGAATCGTAGCATTTGTTTTGCCATTTTAAGTGACAGTTATATGCTATTTTAATGCATATGTTCATAAATAAATCTTCAATCCTCCCATTTCAACACCATTCTTATAGCATGACAAAATTAAGGATTAAACTTTTATGATCGGACCGATAATGAAAGAAATTATAGTCGGACCGTCATTGCCTGTCATATCTTCGAAGCACGTCGTGCGTTTACGAACGCACGTTAAAATACTAAAAAAATAAAAATAAATAAATTCTAAAAATATTTGAATAATTTTGATAAACATCACATAATCTCCTAAGATTTGATAAACATCACATAATCTTTTAAGATTTATTAATTTTTATTTTTTTAGAATCTTAATGTATGCTCCTGCTTCAAAAATATGACAGATGATGACGGTCTGATCATAAATTTTTTTATGATCAGTCCGACTATAAAAATTTTATATCAAAATTGAGATCTTCTCACCCCCTTTCATCATGTCACGTGCTAATAGCCCTCTGGTGAGACATCGATCAGTTCACTAATTTATTTTTAAAATTTATTAGATTTTAACTAATGTAGTTTTAATTATATTAGATTTTAATGTTTTTACAGGCCTTTTTGCCATTTTTCCGGGCATCTTCGAGTTCGTTGGCGCTTTTCAGCCGTTCTTCTCCACCGCCGGGCAAATGGAATAACGGAATAGTCGAATAAGGATGTAACCGAGCTCGCTCGCTTTTGGAGTGACCAAGCGCCAGAGTGGGGCAACTAAGCGCCAAAATGGTGCAACTTCTATGCCGTTTCTCGTGCAAACTCGGATGCCCTTCCCCCGAATCCTTCCGGCCGATACGTTAATTATTCCGTCCGGAGGGTATGTTTTTTTAATCCCCTGTTATGTTTTTTTGATCTTTTTATATACTGATGATGGCATCGGTTGACGAGGCTTCCGACCTCTTCGTCGATCTCCAGCAGAGGAATCTCGAGGGAGCTTCCGTTCTCTGTTCTCCGCTGCCATGGCTTTTCTCTCGGCGTCGTCTCTTCGCGAACCGGTATCGGCAAACCCTCCTATCCGGAAGATCGCCGGCTCTTCTGGAGTAGTTCGATGCGCCGGAAGGCCGAGAGTCGTGTTTCAGGGCGTCTCGCTTCGGGGTTTTGGTTTGGCATTGGATGGGAGGCCACGGGGGGTCACGACTGCCGCGATGAGTTCGAATTGGACTGGTGCGTGTTGGATTTCCCTCTCTATTTTGATTCATTTGTTTTGCTTTGGTAGAAAGAGTTTGGTTGACTTCGTTAATCTCTGTCTAATATTCCTTCTGTCCTTTTTTTTAAATTTGTTTTTGGACTTAAATTTGAAGAGAGAGGGGGAAGGGAGTTCAAAGATTGGATCTTTTTTTAGTTCCTTGAAGTATAATTGCATGTTTTTGCTGGGACGAGCACAAATGAATTTATTAAGAACAAGAGAGAAGGCATAGGGCTTCTTTAACCTCTCTCTTGTTTTTGATCTGGGGAACTTAAGATTTGTAGAGATAGGTGGAAAGAGGCAGAAAGATTGGTCTTTGCTAGTTCTATGGAGGCATTTATTAGCATATAATCCTGGCAGGATTACATGTAATTTTGCAATAGATAATCAGATACACTGTTTGTTTCGCCACTTTCACAAGTAACACTGCATTATATATAAACTCAAAAAGAGATAATTTAATTGCTTAGGGGGAGGTGGCTATGTGATTACATATAATTTTGCAATCTTGCAACAAGATAACTTCAGGACCAAAATACCCCCATCAAAATAAATTAAAATCTATATTAAATAAATTATGGGCAGTCCCAATTGGTGAAAATAAAAAAGAAAACATAATGGGTGGTTCCTGCTGGTGATGTCACCGAAAATGATTGAGTCCCAAAATTAAGTTGTCCCTCTAGAAAATAGATAATAATCAATAAGCAAGGATGGAGAAACTTTAAAAAAATTAGCTTATATTCCATATAATCTAAATTGTATACCAAATACTGCAATATAAGATTTTCTGTTATTTTGCAATAATATTACTGCACATATTAAATACTGCAATGTAGGATTCTCTGTTATTTTACCAAGCAATCACATTCCCTCTACAATCACATTACCATAGCAACATTACAAATGTAATGCACCGAATGCCTCCTATGAGTTAAAATATATGTATTATGTTTATGATGGGTAAAGTTGAATTTATTAAGTGGTGGGAGAGAGGAGTTATGCAATAGTTGTTCTTGCTCTTCTAATTCAATAAAGACTAATTGTGGCTGTGTTTTTCCTGGTAGACACTAACTGCTGGTTTCAGTTCCATTTTTTTCGGAATAGAAAGTTCTATTACTTGCATCCTTTAGTGCGATAGTTTGGTTTTCTTGAGCCTTAAAAAAGGAGAAAATGTTATATATCTTGATAGACGATTGGTAAAAAAACACCACTTGATGGATTAATTTGTCTGTTCTTCGAACAGATCCAACTGGTGCTGGTATTGACACATTTCATGTTCCTCTCTTGTCTGGCTCTGAGGTATAATCCCCCAACGCCCAATCTCTCTCTTATTTGATTATAATTACTTTATTATAGTATAACCAGTAATAATCACCTCAAGAGAGAATAAAGAATGACTTGATAAAAACTAAGCTTCTTTATGGTGGTTAATGATGATATTTTATGATTGCTGGTTTATTTGTTTCTGATGATTTAATGTTGAGATGTCCTTTTCCTTTAACTTACCTATTGTTCACACAAGAATATATTTGTTTCTAGTGGTGCACTATGATTCATTTGTAGGTGACATTTCACACTTTTCCCATACTTAATAGGTACTTTTTTTGTTGTGGTCATTTCTTAATGTATGAACTAAGCTACCAGGTTCATCGACTGTCTTGGTACCTTATAAGACAGGTCACTGGATGCTGACAGTCTTTATCTATTTGAATTATTTGTTTTATTAAGCCTTTAGATACTTCTAGTCATGCAAATTATTCCTTATAGGTATGTCTATTGAAAGGCAGAGTCTTATTCTTCTCTAAGATTTTGATCCTCTAAGTGGTGATTATCTAAATTTCACAGATATCTTTTTCATTCTTTTGTGTGAGCATATTTTATTTGCATTTGTGAGAGATCTTATAGGAAGATAAGTTATTTCCAGAGTATATAGCTAATTTATTGAATAACCCATAGAAAAACATGCAAAATCACAATATTGGAGAATTCTTCTCGCAATCAACTTTAATTCACTATAAAGAGGTGGAGATGAGGTGTATGTTCCAGAGAGCTGTTTGGTTGGTGAGGCACTGAGAAATGCAACTATGGTCAAAGTATCTGAGTTTGTTCATAGTTTATTCATTTATTTATTTATTTATTGAGAAAAGTTCATGATTTGAATCAGTTTGACCATGTAGAGCAATTCAGAGCACTGTTTTCATTTAGCATGAGGACTTGATGTATCACACATTGCAAAGAAGCAAATGCTCCCACGGATTGGTTGGAGGCAACCCTGGCAGGGAGTCACAGCAGGGAATGGAATACATGATTTCTTGTGGAGTTAATGAGTTTAGTCTACTATGACATTCACTTATGACCCAAAGGAAGGATTGTTTATTATTGTGATTACTAGATGATGACACAGGCAATGCATGAGAGAGGAAGCATGGACAGCCGCTACTAAAGATATGTAAAAGAGAGTCACTAGAGATGCAGTTTTGTGAGTTGGGATTTAGAAATCCTAGTTTCTTAAGAGAGAGGAGTTTGTTGGTTGAGATGTCAAACTGTTGAACTTCAGATGGTCATGCTGAAGAGTTCATTATTTATATGGTATCAGATATTAATTTTTTTAAACAGAATTGTAATCAAACACAAACTTTAAACCTAATTTATAGAATTCACATTGTTAAAATAAAATCTGAGGATACTTAGATGTTTCTAAAATCTCAATCTTTTCTTTTTCGAGGTAGAGATAAAGTCATCCTCTTTGTTTTTACATAGCAATCTCCCTAGGAACCTTTACTTCTGTGAGTTTTTTTTTTTTAAATATCTTACTCTTAAACAATTGATAACTTGTGATATCTTAGTGAAACATAGAAGCACCTACTGTGGAGCTTTGTGATTATACTAAATATATCTCAATAAACTAGGTGGGATCTCTCTCGCTTTTTCACAGAAAAAGGTTGTAACAAATAAACCACCTAATAAAAATATTACCAGGGGAAAATGTATGGTAGCTGAAGAAAAATAACAATTTCATGTGTTATGAGTGATGAATTGCTATTATGGATGGTAGCTTTCTCTAGTGTCAAACTGAACTGCTAGGCTTTTTTAACTATTTTTTTTTCTTTAAAATGAGCCAAACAATTAAGTGGGTCTTTCTAACCCTACATTTTTAACATATGTGTTTCTCATGTTAGCTTCTCTCTGCTGTTAAAACATATTTATATGATATTTAAGCTTGTGTTGAATAGGGCTATATTCTTAATAACTTTCATTTGATGAATGTCAAAGGTTGCAGAAAAGCTTAGGGAATTCCAGAAAAACAGAACTAGCAAGCAAAATTACATGGCTATGTACTCTAGCATCATTGGTGGAATCACTACAGATCCTGCAGCTATGGTGATACCTATGGATGATCACATGGTTCATCGAGGGCATGGTGTTTTTGATACTGCTGCCATAATGGACGGGTAAGAACTAAGGCATCTGAGAGTTTGAAACAAATGAAAGATGCAAACATGGTGTATGCTTTTACTGAAGTGGACTACCTGGTGGCTTAATCTGCTGGTTTTACTTCCCATTATTGAATGAACAGATAGCTGTAGTGTGGTTGATGACTGGTTGTCAAACAACCTGTTGACATTTCCAGATCACTTGGCTGGGCACGCCCGTTTCTACACGGATTTGAATTTCCACTGGTTTAGCCAATCCGCCTAAGATTTCATTAATAAACAAAAGATACTAACACAAGCTGCACATGGAAGGATGCTAAGATTAAGTATTGATGCACTACCTTTCTTGTTTCCAATTTCTTTTCAATGTGAATTCTTTACTTTATTAGAATTGTTTCTTCTTCAGATGATGATTGTAGATATGTGCAACACATGAAATTTAAAAATGTTTGTATGATAATGCGCATTTGATTTCCTAAATCTGTCTATTATGCACGATCTAAATCGAGCCTCTTTTCTTTAAAAGAACATATCTAGTTTTCTTTGCTTTTGAAAGGGTGGCCTATTTCATTTTTCTTAAATACAGTGAAGGGTTTATAGCAAATCTAGAAGATTAGACATTAAGAAAGAGAAATGACACTCATGGCTATCAATCTTGTCTGCCATATTCATCAAATTGCCAATATTCACTTCAAATTTCACTTAGATTCTTTGTCTGTTTTTATAATCTCAGATTTCTCTATGAGTTAGATCAACATCTGGACCGTTTCTTAAGGTCTGCTTCAATGGCCAAAATTCATCTCCCATTTGAACGCTCAACCATGAGAAACATACTTGTACAAACTGTAGGTGCATCAGGTTGTAGGCAGGGATCATTGAGGTACTGGCTTTCTCCAGGGCCTGGTGATTTCTTATTATCTCCATCAGGGTGTCCAAATCCTGCTTTGTATGCAATTGTGATTGAAGGTCGATCTTTACCAGACCGAAAGGGTGTTATAGTTATAACATCTTCAATCCCAATGAAATCATCGCAGTTTGCCATAATGAAGAATGTAAACTACCTGCCCAATGCACTGTCCAAGATGGAAGCTGAAGAGAATGGAGCATTTGCAGCAATTTGGTTGGATGATGAAGGGTTTGTTGCTGAGGGTCCTAACATGAATGTTGCTTTTGTGACAGCAGATAGAGAGCTTCTTATGCCCCAATTTGACAAAATTCTCAGTGGGTGCACAGCAAAACGAGTGTTGGTTCTTGCAGAACAACTTGTCTCAGATAGGAGACTAAGCGGAATCAGACTAGGGAATGTAACCGTCCAGGAAGGGAAGATGGCTGAAGAAATGATGCTTATTGGAAGTGGAATTATTGTGAAGCCTGTCCTGCAATGGGATGATCGCGTCATTGGATCTGGTATAATGAGTTCCTCCACAAATAACAAATTCTTTCTTTTTTTATGGTCATTTAATTTACAACAAATATGCATGGCATGCATGTTCTTTTTTTTTTCTCTTTTTTGTGATACAGAAGGGGGTCAAAGACCCAAAAAACAGAAAAAAACTAATGATGATGACATGCATGCTCTTATTTGAACATGAGAAGATGACTGAAAGCATGATTATCCACCGAGAAAAAAAAAGAAAGAAATGTAGATACTCAAGAGCATGAAGATAAGAACGTAAATAGGATTAGTTCACTGAATTCTCCTTTTGATAGCATTTTCTTGTGTGGTATCCCATTGGATTGGATTTCATATATGAACTTTTGGTTCTATTTTATAGATCTGCAAGAGTTTGCACTCATGTTTTGAGATCAGCTGTGAATTCTAAATCATGGTCATCTGCTTTCAGCCTGCGCCATGGCTAGGAAATTATTGATGCCGGTCTTGATTGGGCTGTTATTATAGCAGTTATCAGTCTTTGTTTCTTGATGGTATTTTGATGTATTGCCTGCCTCTACAAATTTCTTGATGGTATTTTGATGTATTGCCTGCCTCTTTTCTGTAGCTTGGGCTTCCTGATGCAAGATTGACATGTACATGATTTTTTATCTAAATTGTTTTCCACAAGTGGGAATGAGTATTTGGATACCCTATTGTTTGAAGAATTAGCCATTCATGAATGGTTGTCTAACATTGGGTGATCGGTTCGAAAATTTTCTTTTGACTCTCATACCGGATTCACCTCAAAAAGAGACTCTTATACGTGATTAAATAGTGTGTATGTCAGTGAGGTTAAACCTTTATGGTTGTAGGCGCTTGCAAGTAGAATATATGGACTTTCTGATCACTAGAATGCTAATCTATCATTTTGTTGTTACAGGCAAAGTAGGTCCTGTGGCTCATGCTCTTTTTGATCTCATTCTGGAGGACATGATGGCTGGTCCTCCAACAGTTCGGTTGGCTGTACCTTACTGAACTTGCTTGGCTATTTTTCTTGTTTACCGGGGAAAATTACAGCCTAAAACCTGAGTCCTGTGGCCCCATGATTCATTTATAATGATGCTGGGTCTTAAACCTTGTAATATCCCAAAAATTCGTATGATGTAATTTTAAACAGTGCTCTGTGTCAGACATTCTTTGATTTAGAAAATATAGTTTAATTGCCTGCTCTTATTCCCCACCTGCTAGTAAGTTATGGAAAAGCAAACCGGCTGCCAAATCTTATGATTCATTCGAGTTTATTAAAAAAATTTATACCCAAATGAATGGAAGGGATTTTACTTCCCTCAGTGGTCTTGGATATCAATTATAGATACAAGAAATAATGGAATCAATTGATTAACAATTATAGCATGTTTAGTCGGGAGTTGGACTTTAGAAAAAAGATGTGAATGAATGACTCCTGTTCCAACCATTTGGTTGAAAGGAGTTTTATTCTTATTTCGATTTCATAATAGAATAGAAATATTTTTAATTCTTCAAAATTCAATTCTTATTTTTTTCTACTATTCAAATTATATATCAATTTCGATCACAAAGTAAATATATCAGGTACAATTATTCTGATTTTTATTTCAATCTATTTTTATTCTAATTATGAACCAAACACACTGTAATAAAAAATGGAAATTCTTACGATTGGAATAGAGACTACCTTTTTCTTCGGTTCTTTTTCTTTTCTATTTCTTTATTTTTGTTCTCTGATCCTCCACTGCTTAAGCCTGCAGGCTCAGCAATTGCTACGGGCGAGTCAAACAAACCACCTAGCTATCCCATTACCCGGTAGCTTCAGACTGCATGATTTTTCTTTTTTTTCATTTTGCTCCAAAGAAAAACTTGAGAGCCACATCGCTGTCTATCTTTATCTCCATCGTTTCTTTCGGGGGAAAATCTTTATTGGCACACTTTTGGCCCATATGACTAGCTTCACAGGTTGCTTCACTCAAATGATTTCAATTTCTTGAATGTACACAATAGAAACAAATCTCAGACCCCACCAATGTGAAAAAGGCTACAAAATTTTGGGTTGGGCCCAGCGAGGTAAAGTTGAACCAAAAAGCGTGATGAGAATAATTTCCTTTATGGTTACATGAGTTGAACACATGTTTTGCACCCGAAGAAAGTTATAACAAGGCAACAGCTCCATCGAATTGAATTACAGGTTGTAGGCAATGAAGAATTTAAGTAAAGATTAAAACTTAAAAAGTTCTGTGCATGTGTTTGTAAGATACTTAAATATGAGTTCCTAACTTAAAGTTTATTATTCCAGTTTTTATCTAAATCTGGTCTTGCATGTTAAATGTCGAGTGCTTGTATCTACTTCAAAATCCATGAGGCATTAGTCTCATTGTCATCAAATTGCTTCTAGAATTGTGAAATCAGAAAAAATCCAAGTAGTTCTCCTAAAACCTTTACGCGTGTTAGTTCTAGCCATTGAATTGCTAGAGGAAAGAAAAATAATTGCTTAGACCAAATTATCATCAGTTCCTTCCAAGGTATCATGTTAAATAAGAGTAAAAATAACTTAATTCTACAAAGGGATCCAGGGGCGATAAGTCCATCCAATCAAGGTGAAGTAGTCCCGGCATTCTGTTCTCATTTTTTGCAGCAGCCTAGGGTGGAGTGAATTAAAAATATTTAAGGACAACCTAGGGACCAATAAGTTATTTAAATTCTTCAGTCAAAATTTTAGGGACCTGACGAGACTAGCTCATTTACGCGGCAGCTGGGTCGTTTCGACCATATAGCAAAGTTAAATAACAAGGGAGCAGAATGTAATTTAAGACGTGCGGTGAAAAATAACTAGTCTCGTCATGCCGCATGCCGGCGCTGGTTCACTGTCACTGAAACTAGATTTTTCATGGGTCCACTTCTCTCAACACGTAAAGGCCATTGAGGTTTTACCATGCAAGAGAGAATATTGTACAAGAGAAATTCTTATGCATCATGGGCAAGGTAGAAAATCTGAAGTAGAGCATACTGCTTTATGTGATTAATCCATATAGCTATCATTTTTCAACGTCCATTTAATATCTGCAGTTTTATTTTTTCATTTAAAAAATTTGTATGGCAAAAATATCTCTATTCTTTAGAAAAATTTATGATATCCTGTGACATATTATGACTTCTACATGTAAAATATTATAATATGATCTCAAAAATTATGATATTTTGTGACATCCTGTGTCAAATTATGACTTCCTACATGCAAGATGTCATAATATAGCCTAAGATATCGTAATATTGTCCAAGATGTCATAATATAGAAGAGGTATTTTTGTCCAATCACTTTTCAACGTGTATTTAATATCTGCAATTCCATTTTTTCGTTTGAAAATTTTGAATGATGAAAATATTTCTACTCTTTAGAAAAAATTATGACATTCTGTAGTATGTTATGACATCCCACGTCAAAATTATGACTTCCTGCACATAGGATGTTATAGTATGGATATAAAATATGATAATTTTTTTTAAATGATGGGAGTATTTTCGGCATTCAAAATTTTCAAATGAAAAAATAGAACTGTAGGCATTAAATGTCTGTTGAAAAGCGGTAGTTATGTAGATCCATCACATAAAGATGTGCACTCCACATCGTATTTTATACATCACCCATAGTGAACAAAGAATTTCGTTATGGTATAAATACGAAGCGGAGGAGTTTCCCATCTCCTCAAACCAACATTTCGGATTGGAAAGTATTGGAAAGTAATGGTGGACAAAAGAGCATTGGACTTTTTGACAGACAAAACTCCTCAACGTGCTGACTTAAGATGGGATATGCTATATTCTAAAGAGTATTTGATTCGTAATCAAATTAAAATCAAAATTGAAATAAAAATTATTAAAATTATTATATTTCTAAAAATATTTGATTTCTGATCATAATCGGAATAGAGATTTGAATTCTTAAGAGAGAGTCGGGATTGAAATTCAAGGAGATTGGACTATTTCCATTCTACTTCAGAATTGAAATCCGAAATGAACTCCTCTTAATCAAACTGTTAGAACCTATTCCCATTTCCATTCTAACCCTCAACTCATTCCAATCAAAACACCTCCTGTATTTTTTTTTTCTTTTTGTTCAAATAAAAGAGAAGGATGGTTAAGGTGAAGGGTGAAGAGCTCCTGTGGCGGTCAGCTCCCCCAACGCAACTGCATTGAAAACTGAGAAAATTAAGCACATATATAGGATGCTAACGTAGATCCAGTTGGCGTGGAATTGATGTTGTTCTCTATCTTTCAAAGAAGTTGGCTATGTTTTACCCCAAAAAAAAAAAAAAGTTGGCTATGGAATATTCTTTCCTGAGGGCCGTTAAGTCAACTATTTTGTAATAATGGGACGTAATGAATGGAATGATAGATATTTCAAATATCTTTTTAAACCAAAAAAAAACTCTCTGCCTCCAAGGGAAAAAATTGTTTTAGTATGTTGAGTTATTTAGGATAAGATGGGTTCTCGTCGCGAAAAAAATCCAATTTGTGATGATAATTAACAGTTATCATGGACTACAAATTTGAGTATCTTCTGTGACAACAAAAAATATGATCACTAGATCATAATTTTAAGTGATCACATCTTCACAAAATTATAGATGGGAGATGAAAATTTAATTATTATAATTAAATAGTTTATACATCAATTGTTGGTCATCATGAAATTATTTTATCACCATGCATCCAATAAAATATTATACTCAATTCTTGACGATGGAAAATATTTGTCATGATTAAAATTTTTTGTGATGAGAAAAATCATTATAAAAACGAGGGCTTCTGGTGATAAGCAATTTTTTCAATTATACAAATAATATTTTAGGATAGTTTTTTTATCATACAAATATATATTTACAAAAAAAATATATTTGACTCAAACTAATGAGTTAAGCCAACCCAATCCACTTTTTAATAAACTCTCCTCCCAAATAAGGGAAGATATTATATTTTTTTATTTACAGACATTATTAATAATTTATTTCAGTATCGAATATCAATATTGTTGTGGTCAAGAGCTCATGGCTCTACTCTAGCTCATGATCTCACGATTTTTTTTGTCTGGATTTCAATTCAAAAATACTTCATATGAAAAGGATAATCTTTTTTCTATATAAACTAGATTCTTTTTGACTCACAATCAATATAGAATTAATGTACTTTCTTTTCTTATTAGTACCATAGACCCTCCTTCTCCGATCAAAAAGGATTTTGTGTATAGACCGGAGGTTCTTTCCTTCATTATGATCAATACAGCTCTCGGTTAAATAAGAGTGTGTATAGATTGGAGGTCATCACAGTTATAGATTCGGGACCTGCATGGGCACCAGTATTACAGTCAAAGGCTCATAATTGGCACATGAGATATTATCCACTTGACTCATGGACCTTACGATTTTGCTCTCTGAATTTTAATCAAAAAAATTATACATGAGAAGGATAATCTCTTCTTATACAAGTTAGAGTTTTCATTGACTCATAACCAATATGAAACTAATGATATCCTTCTTTCTTATTAGCATCCCAAGTACTATTGCACCAAATGGAGATCTAAAAATTTGAATTATTAATTATAATTTATGGATATAATCTTGCACTTGCTTATCATATTATAATAGATATATAATAATTATATAAAATAAATATTAGTCATACACTATGCACTCATATCAGTACTTTAATCTAAAAGAACGGGTTTTCAAGGTGCAGAAGACTGAAGGTTGGTTAGTTACTCTGGAACGGGACCTTGTTTTATTAAAATAAACGTCAACAAAATCGTTATAAATACTTTTAGAAACAAATATATTTTATTGCACCGAATATTACCAATTAATGATTTGGCTTAGACTAGTCGCCAAACTTGTGTTGAACACATATGGTGATGTATTTTAGATCTAATTGTCACAATAACATATAAATAGATATAGTGGAGGCGTCAGATGCCTGTTTTCATCTCATTTACATATCTGGGAGAACAAGTTGGATTAGATTAATGTTTCAACCTGGCTATTAACTATTAAAAAATCTATTTTACTAGGTACAGGCTGGAATTTGGTGTACTAGATTCAGTGGTCCTCAACGTTTTCTGACAGAAATTTATTGAACCTTTTATATATAATATAAAATTCTAAAAAATCAAATTGCCAACAACCAATTTTTGATGATCCTGATCCCTCAATCAACCGTCTTTTTTCTTTTTTTTTTTGGTAAGAACAATCAACCGTCTTTTACCATCCATACCGTAGACCCTTTGGTGATCCGTTAACCCACTGGAATACCAAGTAAAAGCTGTAATCTTTAATTTACCAAAAAAAACCTGCTATCTTTTTGCAGCTGGTGTCAAAGGCTCGAAGCCGATCACACTTGTCATTTTGGAAAAAAGAAGAGGATTTTGGTCTGCCAACGCGATACGTGGAGGCATATTATTGGTCGAACCTGTCCTGAGAAATTTTTGGCTGGACCCATGTAGACCATCCAAATCCCACGGTAAATAACACGCCACCTTAACCCTTGTCTTTCACGAATTCCCGATTGCGTGTCATCCACCGTGCACGAGCTCGAAGAGTTGCGCTGGTCTACCTAGGCTTGGTCCAGGCAATAATTTCTCTAAAATCGGAGAGAATTTCGACAAAGAAAACGCGAGAGGAGAGTGTTTTTTCGAAGGGTTGAGGATTTTTATGTTTTTTTTTTTTCGTTGGGTTTTTAGAATAAAAAATTAAAAAGAGGGGGAGAAAATAACACCGACGGCTCTCTAAAAGGAGGATTCGAATTCGACGGCCTTCGCGTGTTGGGATTCTTTTCTTGGGGTTCTTTAGGTTCCAATCTCGTCCGACCATTTGGAAATCGCCGGACTTCGTTGGGATCTCGTCGGCAGGCGACGGATTTCATCGCGTTCTAGGGCTTTTGGTTTTTCGTTCAATTTTGGATCGTTTCGTGTTGTTGGAGAGATGGCGGCTTCTTTGGTAGAGCGTGCCACGAGCGACATGCTGATCGGTCCGGATTGGGCGATGAACCTTGAGATCTGCGATATCCTCAATCACGACCCTGGGTATGCGATTCTATTCATCCTTGTTCCTTTCGGTTGTCAGATTCTTCGATGATTTTCTATTTCCTGTTATACTCGCTTGTGGTTTGGACTTCTTGGAGGTGATCATTTGATGAGATGTGTTTCATGTTAAATTCATGATATTCTTGATTCATTTCCGGATGTTATTTTTCCAATCGATTACTTTCTAAAGTTTCACTGTGAGATGTTCTTGAACTTGGTTCATTGGCTTGTAATATTTAGCAACAAAGGTGGGATTTTTTTTTCTAGGATAAGTTTAAATTATAAGGTTAGATTGTATAAAGTTTTTATTCTAGGAGAAAAGGTGGGAGCTTTGCTCCTCTGATAGGTTCCAGATTCAAGTAAAGAAGGTAAAATTTGAAAAATAAGACAATAAACTTGCTTTGAGACCAACTCCCGAAGTTCACCTCTAGGATCATTGACCGCCTAGTTCTCCAAAAGAACAAAATTTGGTCTGACTATATACTATTTTCGTTGATACAAGAGTTTAACTAGAATAACACAACAACTATTCTGATGCCAACTCAACCTGTTACAAATAACCACCTTAACTGATGAGTAAACTAGTTAGAACCAGAAATAGCTGGATCCTGGATGCCTTTAATTGAGAACTCTTAAATCTAGTAAATAATATTTTTTTGGACAAAATAAGCACATAATATTCCAACCTCAAGATGGCCTATCAATATTGAAGCCTCCGAGATACAGAGTCTTCATTGTGTTAATTTTTTGTTTAAAAATTGTCACTTGTTTGCCTTTTATAACAAGATTCTAATATGCCTTTTCATCATGGAAACTCGTAGAAATGAAAGGACACTTGAATGACACGTTTTAGCTGACTGATAAATCACCCACGAACTTCATTAGCTTTGATATGTTGAACATCATTACTGCCAAATTGAACTTCTCCACAGTGAGGGCATCCATATCCTTAATTAAACTCTGTTTTGGTCTAATTCTTCTCTAAATCTTTATCGTCCCTTATCAATTCCTATAAAAGTATCTTAGTGATTTTTAAATTATTGTGCATTATTACCAAGGTCCCTCGCTATGTGATCGTAGTTCAGGTCAATGCTCTGAAACAAGCTGTTACATACCTGATATGAAATAAGAAAGTGAAATAGAAATGAAGACATGAAGGCCTTCATCGAGGGAACCAACCTCCAGAGATCCACTTTGAGCAGCATACCCTCCTAGTTCCACAGAAGAATAAATCCACCCTGAGTTCTCCCTATATTTTCAGTGATAAAAGAGTTCTAATAGAATTACAAAACTAGTGGTGTGATGCCAACTTTCACCACTCTTGTGATCATTTGCATTGCAAGTATCCAATCCAGCTGGTCAATTGTGCAAGTGGTAGTACCAAAATAGATGCATGCCACTCATTAGATGAGTCCTAATCTAATGAATCAAATTTTTTAAAACAAGCACTAGTTTTGGCACTTAATGAATTGATCCCATCTGAATCTCAATGAGTAGTCATGGAGACGTTTATCAATGCCAGTCTTAGAAGATATAACAGCCGTGCCTGTGCAGGGATTGCTTTGTGATATTCTCATAAGGCTGTTTGGTGTAACCTTTTCACGTCACCGTGAAGCGCCAAACAAATGCTTCAGCAATGTTTTGAAAAGCAGCAGCCTAGAGAAAGGGTTCCTACTGTAGCAAGATCTATGTCTCTAGGGTTAAGGCATATGCTTCAGACTTTCGTTCTGTACAACTGAGAAAGATATGCATGAGAAACAAGCATGATAAAACAAAGTCTTCTGGTTCAAGGATGATGATCTATCCCAAAATCAACAGGACACAATCTTCACAGATCCGGGAGATAACATATAAAACTTGGAATATGTTTAAATCTGAATATTGTTGTTACATGGTCTCTTAGATCTATTCCTTTCAATGAATTATATTGATGGAAGTTGTGTGATATGATTTGGACTAGTTGGCAATGACCAATGCAGCCCTCAATCAAAATGAGTTACGAATTAGACCTCATAGAGATGATTACACATAGCTGGGATAAGTCTCATTGTTTGTGATTCTTTATTGGAGAATGGCTTTTGATCACTTTATGAAAGTGGTGGAGAAGGTTGCTAATACTTGTACTTCTAAGATAATTTAGCTAAATATAATTGATAAGAGGTTTTGAGAGGAAGTGTCAATTAGGGAAAAAAGGAGATAGCATGACAAAGTGAGGGTTATTAGTCTTTTGGTTACTATGCAAATTTCATTTGTGGCTGTGAGAGAGATGATTTATCAGAAAAGAAAAGAAGCCTTTGCCCCTCTTTTGTCTCCCCTAGCTCTCTTGCTCTATTTTTATATACCCTTTTTTTTAAAGAAAAAAAGACTCCAATGCCTATTATCAGCCCATCCTTGTTGATTGAATCAGGAGTACATGCAAGAGCAGATTCAGATGTAGAAGTGTGAAATTTGAGCAGTTAAAGAAATCAAGGGTATGGAAGTGCATAGAAACCATATTGTTATATACTATAGGAAGCACATTGTTATATACTAACCAATCGTTTAAATACTAACTGTTATCTACTTATTTTGTTATTAAATTTTAGATCATTACTTGATGGAGTGATTCAAAAAAATGATAAGATAATAAATGACACCGATATGATCCAAGGTTAATTGTAATAAATTTTGCTGTGATCATATAGATATCTTGTGCAAGAGGTGTGGAAGCTTTGGGAGGCAGGTGCATGAGTAGGAGCAAGATTTAAGAGTAGGTTCAACACAAAATACAAAATTAATTGATTTCACCACGTATGCAACTTCAATGTATTGATTTATATTAGAATAATCAATGTGCCATATAATATAAATAGTATATCTGCTTTCATCTTAATGCAGTTTCCGGTTGGCCGAAATGCTTTCACTTCTTAAATCTTCAATGACACAAATCAAGTGCTTTCACTTCAAGTTCTTTGTGCCTTCATCAGAAATTGATTTTTAGCCTGTTTTTTTCTGGAAGACAGCTTAAGAAAATTAAGTGATTGTTAGCAATATATAGGATAACAGAACTAGCAAGATACTTACTGATAACTTGAATAGGGATAGTTCCCTTTTCAACAAGAATTTAATGTCAAAGATACTTACTGATAGTTGGAGTAGGGATAATTCTCTTTTCAACAAGAATTTAATGTCTATTGAGGGTAACTGTCATTTTGTATACCTGGTTTTTTTTGTGGGGTTTGGATTAAAGAAACCCATGACCCTGACGTTGCAAACACTTAAACTGAAAATGCAAAAGTCCACTTCATCGAACTATTGACAAACCTCATGCTTGGAGCTATGAAATGAAAAATGCTAATGATGTTAGCTTGCCTTAGCTTATGAGCTTTTTTTGTAAGTTTATTTGCAGTTCCTCCCTAGTATGCCTTCTGAGAAATCTTCTTATTATTGGAAGTTAAGAAATCCTAGATCAAGCTCTAACCAATGTAAAAAGCTACTCAGGGCATGTTTGGTGTTGCTTCTGCTTTTTAAAAAGTTCTTCCTAAAAAAGAACCTAGAAGCTAAGTTTGCTAGCTTCTCCTAAAAGTCACTTTTCAGATATTGTCAGAGTTATTTTTCTAGGAAGTACTTTTTTACCTTAAAGTTACAAAATGACCTTTTTTTCTTTAAAAAAAAAGTAGCATCAAACATACACTTGGTTAGACTGCAATAGATACCTTGATAAATAATTAAGGCTTTATCCTACTTGATGCCTAGTTATTTTGTCAACAACATTGTAAATAGTTTGAAGGATGTTCCCCATTAGTGAGGTGGAAGTTGAGACAATTTCCATCATTTTGAGATTTTCAGGTCAGATATCCTCATTTGCCAAACAGCTTCATGCTCATAATCTTCTAGTTGAGAATATGCAAGAATTGAGATCTCCATCTCTAGATCAAGACCTGGAGGAACTTATATGCAACCATACCCACATATTACCTTCCTAGCTTATTGTCGATCTCTTAGTTTGGACTAACCTTTTGTCCTTCTTATAAAACCAAACCACAACACTGGCACACCTAATGTGCTTGATGATGTCTTTAGCTGCCTATTTGCACAATTGGCGAGAATCTGAATTGCATGAGGTTGTGATATGTTCCCTAGGGTTATGACCTTGCGATTCTGCTCCAGAATATGCCCATATTTAACCCCTAGGATCATAATACCGATCATGGAGATTATAGAGACAATATCAATGATGTTACATGTGCATAAAAGACACTGTTATGCATGCATAAGTATATCCCTTTCTAATTATATGCAGTTCTCATGTTCTGATGTAAAGTCGTACTTGTGATGCTGGCTTATTAAGCTTGTGTGTATCATTATGCTTCTTCTTCTTTTGCTTTTGGTTGCAGACAAGCAAAAGATGCTGTAAAAGCTCTCAAAAAACGTATTGGGCATAAGAATCCAAAAATTCAGCTTCTCGCACTGACAGTAAGTTCCACAGATAGCCTTCATTTCTTCTCCTCTCTTTTTTCTTTTTCCCCTTTTTTATTTTTTATTTTTTTGGTTTTTGAGATTACTGACTGTTTGGAGTTGCTTGTAACGGGTTTTTGTACTTCCTTGATGAGATACTTAAGTTTGCCATATTTTATTTAAACTGTACTCACTGGTCAACATGCATACACCTTATTCTTGCCTGATCTATGTCTTGCATACTGGTCCTGGATCTCATTTACCTAAACATGAAGTTTGCTTGCCATACCACCACAGAATCTGTGTCAGAGATATTTAAGTAGAGGAAGTCAGCTTAGAAGGTGAAAGCTTCACTTTAGCTGCAGTGGTCATCGCACACAATCATTTTTCTCCTAGAAATTTGTTCTCAGTAACCATGACATGATGCCTTTGTTCGTGTGTATATGGTATTTTACCTTTTTTCCCTTGTGGGCTTTTCCTTTCTTTCTAATAAGCATTCTTGATAGTTGTGACCTTGCATAGTTAGACCCATATCACCATCATCTTAATTAGCAACAATTATCACTTTCAGCCTTTCATTTTTATCCAAGATCTCCATCATAGCAGCACCTCCATCCTCATTCTTGCTAGTACCTTTGGGCATTATTTGTCATTTGCTAGTCTTTTGGGAGTACCCCTTTTTTCCATGTCCATTGTTTTATTTCTTAAGAATTCCCATGCATTGTCAGAATTATTAGCATTTTGAAGAAAACTCTGCTTGATTTGTTGCTGTTGCATTTGCTTAAGCCTGCTAAGACGCATACGCATACTTCATTTTTCCATATTTTTTGAAATTTGTTTAACAGGATAGGCTTGAAAAAGTCCTGGAGAACGTACTTAATCTTAAGGGCTTTGCCTTTCTAGAAAACAGAAAATTTCTTCTTTTTGAGAAAAAAATAAAAATACTTGTTCTCATGTGTTTCAAAGAAGAATTTTTTTTCCTATGGTTTTTTAGGTGATCAAGCTAAGGTGAAACATATAGGATCCTCTTTTGGAAAGAACAAATAACATAACAAGTAATTGGAGGAAGAAAGATATTATTTTCTTCAGATTTCTTTATTTATTTGAGTAGATACTAAGGACTATGTTATAACTGGCCCCTTTGGCTGATAATTGACATCTCAGATTGTTTGCCATTTCTTACATTATAATTATCTATGGTATATAATTCTCTGCTTCCTGTTGCATTGAGCTTCTAAACCCAGCGGAACCTTGAAGTGTCATTCAGTGACTGCATAAGCATAACACATAAAATGAACAATTCTTGGTTTTCCTGCTTGCGAATTGACCTTAAGGTTTTAGGGCTGGCAATTGCTCTTGTATAAAGATGGAATGACCGGAAATTTTGCACCAATTCAAAGGGTTACCAACTCGTTGATAGCCTGTCATTTTGACGGCGACCATCTAGTTGATAGCCACTAAAGTCAGATGATATAGATTGAACAAGATTTGTTGGTCAAGGCTGTTAGTACTTCAGAAGTATCACTAGTTTCTATGGTCATTTTTAAATTGGTTGAAGGCCTCAAATTATAATTATTTTACACTAATATAGGCTTTTGTTCTCTTTATCATATTTCAGCTGTTGGAAACAGTAATAAAAAATTGTGGAGACATAGTCCATATGCATGTGGCTGAGAAAGATATACTGCATGAGATGGTGAAGATAGTGAAAAGAAAGGTCACAAATATTTAATTTAAAATTTTCCTTACTTTTTTTTTCTTCATGATGGAAATCTCAACTAATCCTGATCTTTTTTATTCTGCAGCCTGATTTTCATGTCAAGGAGAAGATCTTAATATTAATAGATACCTGGCAAGAAGCTTTTGGCGGTCCACGAGCAAGATATCCGCAATATTATGCAGCCTACCAGGAGCTGTTGGTATGTTAGACTATTGTTCATATTTTTTGAGCTAGGTTGTGCGATATATATCTAGGATCCAAATATGTTGCACTGTCTCACAAAGGCTACTATCTTGTTTGAGTGTGGGAGTGTGGGAGAATCATCATGGTGGTGGTTCGTGTTTTAATAATCATAACATCTTACCAAAAAACTCTCTTTCTAATTAAACGTTCTCTTAAAATTTCTCCCTCCATCAGCGTGCTGGAGCTGTATTTCCTCAGAGATCCGAGAGGTCTACACCCATATTTACTCCTCCACAGACACAACCTCTGAGATCCTATCCACCGTCTTTGCGAAATCCTGATTATCAACAAGAAGCACCTGGGTCATCTGTTGGATCCGAGTTTCCTGTTTTCAGGTGCAGTTCTAGCTTCTGGCATCTACATTTTGGAATGTACTACATAAGCAAATTACAGTACTTCTAAATGCATATGATCAGTAGTTATGATGCCAATTCTTCTAATTCTAACTTTTACTATATTGTTCTGCCACATATTTCATCTGATGGGCAAAATTTGGTTTAGGGATTTTCTTTGGAACTAGAAGAACTAATTGCTGATGGAACATATAAGTGATCAACATGTTGATACCTTATGATTCCTTGGACTTCATATTGACTCAAGATAAAACTTGGAGCTAGTAAAAGAGATTCCATATTAGATCACTTCATGTCTTGAGTAAATTTTATTTTATCCAATGATATGTCAAGTATGTTATATGAAACCAAAACTTATTTATGTTTCTTTTGAATCAAATAAAACAATGGTTATTTCTACAATGTAGAAGCTGTCTTCTCCTCACTTGAGCTGGTAGAAATTCCTCCCTAATTTAGAATCATGCAATTATTTGTGCAATTCTATCTGCAATTTCTTCAATTCGGATTAGCATTTTGTGTTCCAATTCTGTGCTTTGGGTTGAAATTTTCTGTTTCCTCAGTCTGACAGAAATTCAGAATGCTCGTGGAATCATGGATGTTCTTGCAGAAATGCTGAACGCTTTAGATCCTGGAAACAGAGAGGTATCCTGCAATATGATGCTTTTCATCATATCTTGATTTTTTTTTTAATAAATTTTTGAGAAAATATTATTGATACTCTTTTCTTTTTACTTCCATTTGACAACCATATATGCCAATACTGGAAAACATTGGATGCACCTTTTTCTTAAGGATCATGATATCCAAAATTCTGCAGTTGAAATCATTAACTTGGCTGCTTATTGATGCATTTTTATCGGACTTAATTCTCAAAACTCAAGAGTTCCTTCATGTTCATGTGTTGGTTTATTGATTAATATATCGATGCTCTAATTTGCCCAATGATTATTCAACACAAATTTGGTATAATCATTAAAATCGCAACTGCTGAGCCATGTTAATGCTGATATGCAGGGACTCAGGCAGGAGGTAATCGTTGACCTAGTTGAACAGTGCCGCACTTACAAACAGAGAGTGGTACAGCTTGTGAACACAACATCGTAAGTCTTTGTATAATTTCTTTTTTCCTTATGTTGGCATAGATTTAAAAGGAAATAGATAATATTTTCGAAGATTGCATATGTTGGATAAATCCTGCATGGCCCCCCCCTCTTTTGTTTTATGTCTTCCAACTAAAAGGAGAAAGTTCAGCTCCTTTGGTTCTTATATACTTTCTTTATAGTTTTTCCATTTTTTAACCTTTTTTCTTCTACAGAACCCCGCTGTTGTTGCAACAGAGTTGTCCAGAAGTCATGCTTTTGGTCTGATGCCTGCATTTTCTTTGATTATCATTTATCAATACTGAACTTAGCATTTGTCAGATTGTATCATAAAGTCCTTGCACTTGTTTATCTTTAAAGATGATTATGGTCTGTTGACTTGTGTAATAGGTTATTTAGTTACTTGTTGCAGGGATGAGGAACTACTTGCCCAAGGACTTGCTTTAAATGATGACTTGCAGCGTGTACTAGCAAAACATGATGCCATTGCTGCCGGAATTGCGGTTCATGTGGAAAAACCCAAAACACTTCAGGCATTGGTAGATATTGATGATTCTGCAGGACAGCGAGATCATAGGTAATCCATGTTCTCTAAGTCATTTATTTCTTTCTTATGCAGTACATGTGATGAAGTTGTGTCAATGTCAAGCATCTCAGGATTATAGTTGGTTCACTCAGAACATAATAGCTGCTATTCAGGGTTACAAAACTCTTGTTGATCTGAACATGCTCATGTTTTCCAGTAGACAGGCATGTACCATAGTTGGATTAATATGAAATTTGTTAACTTGGACTTCTTATGTGCAGTTTATTGATTATCCTTAAGATTAGATTTATGAAAGCATTTGACAAAATATTTGAAAAACCTGGCTGTCTTTGGCTTACATTGCAAATATGAGTCACTAATTAAGTAGAGGATTTTTCTTTTGATTCTAGTAACATATTTTCCATGTTTAATGCTTGTGAAAAAAATCTGTAGGTCCAGTACAGGTGCAAGCACAAGTAGCCAGCCTCCTCTTCAGCAATTATCGTTGCCTGCACCTCTAGCATCTAATGGTTCAGCAACTCCAGCAGCAAAAACTGATCCTCATATCGACCTTCTTAGTGGGGACAACTACAATACTCCTAAAAATGGGAATACACTGGCCCTTGTTCCTGTCAGTGAACCATTTGCCAGTTCTGCTTCTGATCAGAACCTTTTAGCTCTTGTGGACATGTTTCCCCAGAACAACACTAACAGTAGCAATGCCAATCCATCCAACTCTCTTGGTTCCCATTCCACGCTTCCAGCATCACAGGCATATCCTGCTGCAACCCAGCTTCAGACACAGCCCCAACAGCCACAACTGCCTGCCCTTTATCCTAATGGAGGTGTCCCAAACTTAGGTGCTCCTCAATATGAGCAGGCGGCTTATGATCAAGGAGCCCAATTGAACCATGCAAGTCCTACATGGAATGGTCAGGTTGATCTGAGCTTAAATCCACAGCAGCAGGCACTAGGTTATGGTAAATACTTTTCTCCTTTGACTTTCAACTCTGCTTGTTGATTGTAGTAATGCCTACATGTTTTTGTAAGGCTGCCTACTTGAAACCTTTTTCGTGCTAAATATCCCTATTTATTGACACTGCTAAATTATGGGTCGAGACAGAATGAAGCAAGTGTTGTATGAAACTACTGATTGGTTACTTATAACAAGGAGCAGTTTTGGGTGTACTTCGATTCCAAAACTGTTTCTTGTGAAACAGGTTTCCCACTCGGATGATGTTTTCAAGAATTTTCTACATGCATATTGACTGGCCTATGATTGCTATCATCTTTCCTGACAGGTGCAAATGATCAAGCTGGAGCTCTCCCCCCACCACCCTGGGAAACTGAAACAGTGCAGAGTAACCAATTGCCTGCCTTGCAGTCTCAGCCAATGCAAAGTGGTCAGCTAGGAGGTATAGTTCCCCAACCAATGCCAGGCAACAATCTAGTTGGCATGCATTCCCAATCATTGCCAGAAAACCAGCTTGGAGGTCTGCAACCTCAGCCAATGCAGACTATGCAGAGCAGCCAGTTTGGAGGCATGTATCCTCCACCAATGCAGAACAGCCAACTTGGGGGTATATATTCTCAAACAATGCTGGGAGGACAGATGGCAGGAATGCACCAACAACCTATGCAGGGTACTCAGCCGACAGTATATGGATATGGACTGCAGCCAGAGGCTCAGTTTTATGATCAGAGGAGACCTATGTACCCTTATGCTGGTGTAAATGAGCTCTCTCAGAGAATGTATGGGCTTTCCATGCAAGGTAACAGCACATACGTGAACATGACTCCCTCTTACCAGACACCTATGTCCTCTTCCTACCTGCAGCAGTCCAACAAGCCACCCAAGCCTGAAGATAAGCTGTTTGGTGATCTTGTTAATATGGCCAAATCAAAGCCGAATAAACCTTCTGGTAATAATGTTGGGAGCTAGTAAAATCAGTGAGTGGGCCCTTTTCTATTTCGTTTCTTGATTTTTTTTTCCCCCAAGTGATTTGCTATTCTCGCTTTGGTTCTTTCTTTTATATATATTCTTCTCTTCTGCCTTCCCATTTATATGTTCTGTCTGTTGGTTTTAATCACATACATTTAATCTAGAGAGGAAAAAGTGAAATAGATTGATTAGAGAGATTTGGGATACTCCTTTGTTCTTATTAAACACAAAGGTTTCAGAGTTATTGTTAATAACAGGAGTCTTGAAGGCTATTTTTTGAAACAATTCATGTTATTTATAATGTTGTAAGTTACTGAACTCAGTGTATCATACATTTAGACTCAAAGTCTAGATTAACTGCATTATCTTTTCTAAGTATCAAGTCCTAGTGGATGAAAGTAAATTTCAGAAATGCTCAACTCAGAGACAGAGCCTTGTATTATTGTTCTTGTGTTAATCCAAGGAGAGCTAAAGGAAGTTATAACTTTTGTGGATTGATTTTTGGAATTCTTTCTCCGGTAATATGCATGGTACACTGCACTGGTCCATACCAGTGCATATAGTGCATAGCATATCACACTGGAATTGATACATGGTATGGGGAGCGTACTAAGTGTCCAACGTTGAACTATTACCTGTACCAAATATACTGGATACTAAGATGGTACCAGAATGAGGTTTGGTGCTTGTGGCGAATCTTGAGTGGTGCATTTTCATCAAGTGCTAACTGTTTGCATGAAAGGGATGCTGAAGAATGCATCTCATAAGTTCGCATCAGTCGCTACATTCTGGCCGGACAAAATTCTTCTTCCTTTTCCCCTTTTTTTTTTTTTTTTTTTTGATTCTGATACAGTTAAAAGTAGTGTATTTCAAGCAGGAATGACTTCCAAAGAAACATGTAATCTGTTGAGTGATCTTTGCGAGATGGCTCCTTGGCTTCAGAAAGACAGACAGTATATGATTTTCTCTTTTGAAGGTCACTTTGCCGAGTTTTGACCTGAGCATCCATCTATTTTGGGTACAAGGTGTCCCAGTATTATCCTTTATCCTTTAATTGGTTGAGTCCTCTCCCTTTATCTGCACTGGACAAGCTCCTTAACCGCAGGAAATTCAGGAGCAACTGCAAATGGGAAGCCTAATGGAAACGACACTGCCAATCTCTACCCTTACCAACACTCTATAGCTTCACTCCTTTGTACTCTCTCCCCATACTGACTGTGCTACCCACCATCCTCGCACCCAGAAACTTCTACGACCTCCGCTTGGAATTTTGTAAACATTTGTAGCATGATTTCATGTCTTCAGGAAAATCCAGGTGGGCTCAACCATCCCTTTAGGAATAGAAAGGACTTAAAATCCTGAACTCTGTATGTATTGGTGTAAGAGAGGTATTAATTTTACAGGATGCCTATGTAAGAGAAGGCTATTTGTGGTTCACACTAGTTGTAACTGGCTTACATCAGTACATCTGTATCCTCCTACACATCAAGTGCTTGGTGGTATATATTATGTATAAATGAGTATCATTTCTTTCACTCTTTTCCTAACATAGCAACTACTATTGCTACACGATACCATCTGTAACCATTGTAGTTTGAGATGCTACATCAGAAGCCAAAGTCAAATTCAATGCAGGATGCGACTCTTTTCTACTAGCCGGCACCTAACGAAGGATAGAATCGACCCCAACAACGGGCCGGGGGGGGGGGGGGGGGGGCGGGGGGCAAAAAGGAAAAAGAGATGGAATAATATTTCCCCCTTGGGGCAGGTTTTCACATATTTCATCCCTCTTGGGGTGTTGCCACTGCAGGCAATGATGAAACGCAAACTCAACTGTGAGAATCATGCGTAGCTCCATCACGCGTCACACGATACCCAAACACGACTCTCAAAGTCTCATATTGCATGGGGATGCGTCCCCCGTTCCGTTACGCAAACTTGAAACCAGATAAGGATCCCGAACCGAGGTGGGTCCATCTCCTCTTCATTAAGATTGTCGTCACCTTATCCTTTCATCGGAAAGAGCCAAGCGTCTTTCCACGTTCTTTATCCTCTGATCCTCTCTCCTGCGCTACCTTTCACGCAACGGCAACGCCGTAGATCAGCACAGTAAACCATATGACAGAACACTCTGAGTTCCTAACCATTGGATGCCGCGTATTCTTGCACAGTATTTTTTTTTCATTTTTTTTTGATACGATCATATTATTTTAATACAAGAACAGTTTTAAAGAGTTAAAATATAAAATCTTTTGCGGGATTCAAAAATAGACATCCTCTTGACTTCAATATCCCCAACAATAAAAGAAGCCATTTAGTCCATAATATTATTAATTTTTTGATAAATATACTGAATGATCATTTTAATGGACGATGAAATTTTTTTAAATATCTTAAAAAAAAATGAATATCAATATGTTTTATCTCATCACAAATTCAATCAATGATTATGATAGAATTATTTTTGATAATAATTTTATTTTTTATAAATTATGACTCTTCTAGAAAATTCTACATTAAAGACGGTCAAATCAAAAAATTATAAACTTTCTGCCGTCAAAATTTTAGCATCCAGATTTCATTCAGATGATATAGCTTGAATCATCTTTATCATCTTTGAATCATCAAAATTTATCTTGATAAATTTTAAAACATTTTGATCCGACAGTCTTGGTCCTGAATCTCCCTCGTCTTTTTCCTATTTTTGTAATATATACGAATGGAGTTGGCGCCCAATGTCCAAGCATCCTCCCGTACGTTGACCGCGGACGATTGCAAGCACCTACACACATCCATCGTATTCGTATTCCAGCGGAGCAAATTAACGCGATGTCTCCTACTCGGACCAAGAATCAATCCGGACCGCCGCAGTTACGCGCGATCGGAGGGATGCATCGGTCGTGCGGTCTCGATCAATTGTTGGTTCTATATAATTTCTTGTAGTAGACTCGCACGATTCAGCCAAAGTTTAGACAAGGCTGCTGTTTTTTTTTTTTTGGTAAAAACTTGCTAAACTAGACAAGTGTTCAACGTGAAAAAATATCTCGCCAAGTGAATAAATTTCCCGGCTGTTACGGGCTTTGTCAATTGCGGGAGAAGGGGTTGCATCTGTCCAGCCTCCACCGATCGGTAGAAACCCAAGAATTCGAGTCGAAAACCCTAGCTAGCTAGACGAGATGGCGGGGATTCGGGTCTCGATGGAGGTCGGGAGCGAGGGAGTTGCGGTGATCACCATGTCCAATCCTCCCGTCAATGCGTTGCATCCCACGAGTAATTTCGATCACTTCTTTTTCCTGATTCGTTTTTCGTGTTTCCTTTGATTCTTTGATTCGTTTCTCGTGTTTTCCTTTTTCCTTTTTCATTTCGTTGGTTTCTTCAATGATCATTCCATATTCTGCCATTTGTTTTCTTGAATTTGGGTTCGAGGGACGCTTTTTCTTGAATTGATGATTTACTTGAGGGTTTCCTTGTTGTCTTGATTGAATAGTTTAGATTTTTCTCTTTTTTATGTGGACTCACTTGTTCTGGGATCGGGATTACATTGGTTTGGTGTAGTTATTGCGGGATTGAAGGAGAAGTACACCGAAGCGATGAATAGAGATGACGTCAAGGCTATTGTGTTGACCGGTGAGATTCTGATATTTCCAGATTTTTCTTGAAAATTAATAGTATCTTTGGTCCATAGTTTATCTTTTTTAATTTAATTTGGCGTTCTATGTCGAAAGATCTTGTATTTTATCTTTGACCAGTAAAAGAATAAAATTTTTGAGCTGTTAGTCCTGATAAAGGAACATGATTGCCCCTCCCTTCCAGGCGCCTTTCCACTTACTCATATAAGAAAAAGCGTCAACAATTATTGACGAAGCGGAGGACTGTTATAATTCTAGAAAACAAAGAAGAATGATAAGTGAATATTAACGACAATATTCATGTTGTTAAGTATCTGTTCCATCATTTGTCATCCCTGACGTTCTTGATAGAGATCGAGGTTTTACTCATATCCAATTGCATTATTCTCTCCCTTTTTCTATCAGATAGTCTAGTTCACTCCAGTTAAAAAGTTCAATTAAATAATCATCTATTATCTAAAATTTTCAGGCATGTTAAAGAAGCAGCGGCCATGTTCCTTTGTGGATCTTTTATTTGTGATTCTGCATGTATGCTGTTTTTTCTCTGTCATTGATTTGTCCCTGAGAATATTTGTTAGCATCAGATATTGTTTTTTACATTCTAAAAGTGGATCTCCTTTTACTTATGAATGGTCTCATTCTTTTTAGTCCTTTCTTCTTCTAGATTTATTTTTAATCTAGAAATTATGTACATGAACAGATTGCTGCAAGAAGTTTTGGTACAAATTAAAGCTTATTAGAAAAATATTCAGGAGATTTTTTGGCCAAGAATATCCATACAAAAAGGTCTTGTAAAGAAAAAAAAAAGTTCAATGATTTCATGGATCTCTCGTTTCTTTCAAACAGTAACAAAATCAGAGAAATGTCTGCACCACTTTCATACGTTATACAATTTCAAAGTATGATTGGGAAGAAGAAAGATATCTTAGCTTAAGTACAGTATGCTTTCTGATGGAGTCCAGCTTGTGCGGGCAGACTTCTCCTATTGGTCCACAGATCAGCAAGATCATGATTTTTTTAGTAGCTGACAGTTGGAGCATAGGTTGACA
This sequence comes from Elaeis guineensis, assembly GCF_000442705.2. Classification (NCBI taxonomy): domain Eukaryota; kingdom Viridiplantae; phylum Streptophyta; class Magnoliopsida; order Arecales; family Arecaceae; genus Elaeis; species Elaeis guineensis. Next base: position 95,567,927 of record NC_025999.2, on the reverse strand, counting down.
CTTGACATTTTATTGTAAAGATAGGCTTGATGAAATGTTCTAGCTATCTCCTGTTTTAATTTGATGTGGTGAATCCTAGCAAAATATCACAACAAGCAACAACCTGATTAATTTATCTTGCATTATTTCTGATGCATGAATCTGCTATTAAGGTGATGTGGGCAAGTTCTCTGGTGGTTTTGATATCAATGTTTTCGCTGAAATCCACAAGACGGGTATGAGATCCTTTGCAAATGCATGATTAGATATAATTCTTATTTGGTCTAATTTTCAACACCACTATTGGTTTACTTGTGCTGTCGTTCCCTTGCAGGAGATCTATCACGTCTACCAGACGTATCTGTTGAACTTGTGGTGAATACAATTGAAGGTCTTCATTTTATCTCTGCTAGTGCTTCTATAGTTTTCTTTATGTTTCTTATGTTTGGAGAAGTCTTTATGGTGCTCAGTCTGATCATTGATGAAGATTCTAGTTAATGGATTTGTAATCATTGTGCACTGTTGTTTTACAGATGCCAAGAAGCCTTCTGTTGCTGCTATTCAAGGACTTGCACTTGGTGGTGGTTTGGAGTTGGCAATGGTTTGTGCTCTGTACAAACTGCAGTCTGACCATCTTGTTAGAATAGATTCTCAAAACTCTTGTGGTTAATTTTCTTTAGGGTTGTCATGCTCGAATATCTACTCCAGAAGCTCAACTTGGATTACCGGAATTGACTCTTGGAGTTATTCCTGGTTTTGGAGGTAATGATGGTTTCATATATCCATGGAGCTGAGTATGAGTTATTTTATGTGTATATTTTATTGATGATAATCTCACTTGGAGACTGGTCACCTGAAGGCACCCAGCGTCTACCAAGGCTTGTAGGGCTGTCAAAGGCTTTAGAGATGATGCTGGTGAGTTTTGCTTATTCCAAACCACAAGAAGCTTTGTGGATATTTAAAATTAATTGTGTGATGTATACATGCAACGCATGCATGGGAATTGAGGCTTTCCAAGAAGTTTTCTTCTTGTCTGGTATCATACCATTAACCAATATCAACAATATATGTTATTTGTACCCTTACATTGTTTTGTATACAAATTCTCAGTATCCTTCAGACAAGTAATAATGGCTTCCTGCTGATTTAGAAATAGGAAGATTTTGAATCTCCATGTCTTCTTCTCACCTCAGATCACTCATAGGAATAAAGCCTTGCGCATTCATGCATTTATTTCATCATAGCAATCTGCTTGCAATTTTTGAGCTGCCTCTGCTTGTTGGAGATGTCCTTCACTTTCTGCTTTAGTGCTTTGCTTTCAAAACTGGTTCCTTTGAAAATTACTGGTTTCAATTAACGCTCCAAACCAGACTATAATTCTTGATCTCTTGGTTGTCATGTTTCCCTATCTAAGCTCTTGCTCTCAGGGAAGATGGTTTTGGTTTATGGGCTGGCTACTAGTGGGACTGGCTGCTATCAGACCGAACCCAAAATTATCTGGCCTAGCTTCACGTGGATTTGCTGCTGCAAACTAAGAATTGCTCAAAATAAAATCTTAAAGAAACAATGGTTGCTTTTTTATGTTATTTAAGTACAGGTAATGACAGTAACATGAAAATTGAAAGGATGATGTCGAAAACTTAAGGTCTTATTGCATGGAAATAGGTAGAGTAATTATGAGATTGAGGGCTGTGATTTAGTATTAAAGATTATGATGAAACTTATGGTTCTGTTGGGGACAGCATTATAAAAAAATAATTACTAGATGAAGCAGGTGATTTAGATCCATAAACCACTCTTTTTATTTATGCAGCAGTCACTTTTTGAGTTCCAGAATTTGAATCTTCATGGAACTCTATGTAGAAGGATCCTCTAAAACATAATTCTATTGACTTTAAGACTCTCTCTCAACTTATAATGCTATAGATGACACCTAAACACCGAGTCTCTTTGAAATAGGATTTCCAAACATTGCAATGCAACTACCAGATACATCTGTGGCAGTCGAGGCCCTTTTACTCTTCTTCCACCTAAATCTTGGCATAATTATGACTAGAAGATGCAGCCAACTATTACATTAGACAGGTGCCTGGTTGTGTGTCTCAGAAAATTCCATAACACTTCTATTATGACTCCTAACTAAAGTATTTGAAAACAAACATGTTTAGCATAATTTGAAGTTTGAAATAGACGATGAGCCCTATGCTCTGCTATAAATCCTCCTTTGACAAGAATGTTAAGGATCATCTATGTCAGTGCCTATTCAATATCTGATCAGGTATTTAGAGACTTTGTAGTTTGTACTTGAACTTTGTAAAATAAGTCCTAACACTGTCAAAGTTCTCCCAGACCTCGTAGTTTGGGGTTTATTCAGGACAGTTTCTTATCATATGATGTAATGTAACAACTTGTAATGGCAATCAATACCATTGGAGTTTTGGGCATCAGGTCTTCTAATACATAACTGTACTTTGCTTTCCTTGTTTTTGGAATTTAGTAAATTATGGTTGTCCCACTTTAGTTGAGGATCTTGCTAACCTTTTGGTTTGGTAGCAACCTTTCCTTGCCACACAACTCCATCATTGTAAATATGGTCAACTACATTTCCCTGCAAACTTTTTAAGTTCTTTTGGTTGATTAGAAATATTTTAGCTCATGACTGAACCTATTGGAGGTTCTCTATCAGTTCTCAGGATTTACAGACTTCTGCTGTGCCCCACTTGTGTTCTTCATATTGTGGAGTGAATGTACTTTTTGTAAAAGTTAAAAGAAGCCTCAACTTAGTTGAGTTGTTTTGAGAAAGGTCTTCAGTATCTGTTCTGAGCATTAAGAAGGATATGTGGTTTAATTTGTGGTGTTCAAAAGATTAAATGGGGGCATGTTGATGCTAAGGCCCTTGATATGTCTTCTGAGCATTGAGAAGGATTTGTGGTTTAATTTGTGACATTCGTATGGTTAGTGAAAGGATTTACTTCAACCGATCACTTTGGATAATGATTTTTCATTAACAGCCTAAATGTTGCTGTAATTTTTTGGAAACTAACCTATTATTGTGATATGTACTTAAGGTGAACCCACTCCATTGCAATGTTGGATTTTTTTTTTTTAAAAAAAATGCCTTTTCCTGTTCACTTCTTTGCATTGCAAACTTGGCTTCTTCTTTCTAACATTTGATTTGTTATCCATAAATCATAATGGTGTCCATTGATACATTTTCAATTAGCTTGTACTAATTAATAATGAAAATTATACTATGCTGTTGAAGAATTAATCTTTTGACACCATTAATTCATTTTCAATTAGCATGTGCTAATTAATAATTAAAATGACACTATGCTGTTGAAGAATTAATCTTGACATGATGACATGACAATTTCCTTGCTTTTTGTTTTTCTAAGCATTTCATTCGCATCCATAAAGTTCGCTATGTTCAATATTTTAAAATTGATAATGGGGCACGAATATTTTTACGCAGCTATCAAAGTCAATTCGTGCCAAGGAAGGGAAAGAGTATGGCCTTATTGATGCCATTGTTCCCCCTGAAGAGTTGATAAAGATATCACGACTTTGGGCTTTAGAAATTGCTGAGCGATGCAAACCCTGGATTAGCTCTCTTCATCGAACTGACAGACTTGGTTCCCTTGCTGAAGCGCGTGAAATATTGAAAGCTGCTAGGCAACAGGCCAAGAGAATAGCTCCAAATATGCCACAGCACCAAGTATGCCTTGATGCAATCGAGGAAGGTGTAGTTCGTGGAGGATATGCTGGTGTTCTGAAGGTAGGTGTGCATTTCCTCTATGTGCTATTAGAATGAGCATGTCATATTAGCAATGCAGAACATTGTCTAGAGTCCTACGTGTTAAGCGAGCAGGATTGTTAGGGCCAACTTTTTGGTAATGTGTGACCATTTGAATTCAAGCAATTGATATTCCTTTATGTGTTCCATTTACTGCTTATTGGGAATTTGATCAACAAAATGTCAAATGCATAGCTCTGGGGTGAGTTTGGATGAAGTGAGCAGGAAACAGTGGAAGCTCTGTCTACTTTTGTTATTATATAAGGCAGATATTCAGGAGGAACCTTAACCTTCAAGTAAACAAGAAACAGAACATATAGCATTTCTATCCTATGTGGATAACCAGAATAATGATTGATATCAAGTGAAATTTTTGAAATGAGGATGCATTTTCAGATCCTAATGTCACATACTGCTCATTTTGTAGCCTGTCATGTCTGTCCAGTAATTGTGAGTTTACCATGAGGTAAGTCCATATTCTTGAAGCCTTGGCATGAAAGCAATGTTGTCTGAAGCAGTTAAGTGTCTCTCAAGTTTGGAAGAGAGAAAAAGAAAACTCCATTCTATTACATCGGCCCTTCAGTGTAGTCCACTAGACATTATGATGTAAAATTTTTCACGATCATGTTTATGAGGTACTGATGCTTTATATCTGTATAACTTTTATGAACTAAAGTTGATTTTCTACCTACAGGAGGCAAAGGTTTTTAAGGAGTTAGTGTTATCAAGCACTGCAAAGGGGCTTGTTCATGTCTTTTTTGCACAACGTGCAACTTCTAAGGTGATTTTGTTGATTATGTGTTTTCAATTTCTTGATTTCTTTTTCATTGTCTATTTGTTTTCCCTCATGGCTATTATTGTTGTATAACATTTTGATAATGGTTGCAAAAAACTAATTGGTATACTTGGTATATAACCTGAATTGAATGTGTTGCCTCTCAAAATGTTGTTTTTTCTAAAAATGCTAAAAATTGTAGTAATTTTTTCGAAATGCAGAAAAATGGTAGTTTTTTTTTTTTTTTAAATGTTAAACTGATATAGTAAGGTTGAGATTATTTGCTTGTGAAAACAAAAAATGGCATGTTAAATAAGGAGGGGATAATCAAAGAAAGTCTCAAACCATGCTTAATGGATACCAATCTAAGGGCATGTATGGACCCAGCGTAGCTTATGACTATTTGCACTCTACCTCAAGCCTTTGCAATGTACCTGATCCATTCTATTTTAATATATCATTTTATGACAAAGAAGAGAAAACACATCTTATTTGACGAAGAAAAACATAAGGATATTAACACTTTCTAATTAATGAAGATGCACATTGAAATTTCATCTTGTGCACTATAATTACTAAACTCAGCCAAAAATAACATAAATTAAAGCATTAGATAAATGCAATATTTAATAATTTTAACAAATTCTAGAAAATGTTAGAATACAAAATGTAAGCTTGTTGAAACTAAAACAAGAAAAAAAATTATCAGTTTTAGTCAGTTTTGGTGGAAATTGCCGAAACTCTGCCAGAACCAGCTGAAACCGACCCTAACTGGCTGAAACGAGCCAAAACAGACCAAAACAAAAATTTTGGTCAGTTTCGAATCAATCGTGGCTAAAACCAAGCCATTTCGGCTTAAAATGAACAAATGTGGCCAAAACTTTAAACCATGATTTTCTTTGGTCTCTCAAAAGCCATTTTCTAGTTTGTGCTGGAAAGGCACTTTTACTTTTGCTCTAAAAAACACTCATATCTTTCTTCTTGAGATGCATTGTTTTCCAGTTCTTTTTTTTTGTCTTTATAGCATGTAGCATTCCTTAGTAAGATATATCTGCTTTATCTGTCAATGCAACTGATGATCCATATATTTTTTTTCTATCAATGCAATTGATAAATCTATATCAATGCAATTGATAAATTCTATATGCTTTATTTATCATCATCTTGTCTAGTGCTTGAATTTTTGCTTGTCTGAATAATTTTGGGGATCTGGATTGGTATTCATTTGATTGTCTGGACAGGTACCTAATGTTACTGATGTTGGACTCAGACCTAGGCAGATAAAAAGGGTTGCTGTTATCGGTGGTGGTTTAATGGGTTCTGGCATAGCTACCGCCCTTATACTAAATAACATATCTGTCCTTCTCAAGGAAATTGATTCCAAATTTCTACAGAAGGGTCTGAAAACGATAGAAGGTGTGTATGCAAAGTGTTAAACCTCAATGGTTAGTATTTTTTTTTCTGCTGTTACAATCACCAAATGCAAATTGTCTCTTATTAACGTTAACACATTTCTACTTGAAGTAGTATGTTTATGATCCTTAGCTGTAAGGATTGCAGCAGAGGATTATCCAGCAATTGCATTTTACAATGCACTGCAAATTTCTGTTCTTCATTCTAAGGAACTTGTGCCCATATTATTGCTTGCAGCCAATCTTGAAGGTCTAGTGAAGAAAGGCTCATTGACACCGGATAAGATGAATAAGGCCTTATCACTTCTTAGGGGTGTGTTGGATTATTCAGAGTTCAAGCATGTTGATATGGTTATAGAGGTTTCAATTCCAACTCATCCTGACAATTTATTGGACTATTCGTACTGTAATTTAGATTTCATTTTTCTTATATAGTTGTATTAAAGTTTATAATTTGATGAAATGGAACGAAAGATGTCCTACTTATCATGGCAAATAATTTTCTGACCTTCTATTGGTTATTACCGAATTTCTTTATATATTTCAGGTGCTATTGTTCTCTCTATAGTTCAAGAGACCCTGTTGGCTTGCTAGATTTAATATCGAGGCTGTTTAAAATTTAAATCATTGCGGTTTTAAAACTTGAAAAATATTAGTATATATGAAATATGCAGCTATATTACTTCAGAGATCTTTCAGAAATTTGGGTTTTCTTACAATGGTTATATAGGTTACAGAAGCATTGCAAGCTGAAGGTTCTTATTTTTTGGTCATTATGTGAGGTGGCTTAATTATTATATCATGCTGCCAAATTCTTTCTCTGAAACTCATTTTAACAGTTTTCATTTTTCTTTTGCAGGCTGTTATTGAAAATGTTTCATTAAAACAGTCGATATTTTCTGATATTGAGAAGTTCTGTCCTCCGACATGCATTTTGGCAACCAACACGTCCACGATTGATCTGAATATTGTTGGAGAGAAAACACATTCCCAAGATCGGATTCTGGGGGCACATTTTTTCAGGTCATGAACTTAAGAGATCAGTGGTGATAAATTTTCATAGATAAGTACCGGACTGGAAACCAAGATTTGTTGGAAACCTTAATTGACCATAAGTAGCAAACTGTATGATGAAGTAATAACTAATGTGGTTTGGAAAAGGAACATGGTGATAAGTTAAAGAACAATGGGTTTCAAGTAACTAATCTATGCCTTTGTTTCACATATTCATGAATAAAATGACTCAAAACATTGCTGGAGTATCAAGCATGTTTTAGATGGCTAGAAAGTTTTTAATGCTATATCCAAGTATAAGAGTCAAAATAGGGCCCGTAATGGGTTTGGCTCAGGCAACCCCAAGGCCCATGGTGCCAGGTTTTGGCCAAGTCTTTTCAACATTAGGTTGGTCCCGATCTTAAAAACCTGCAGATTGAGGGTCTCCGTATCTAAAGTACCTGACAGTATTTGACTTGTTGATGCATGTCAACATGGTTTTTCAAATTGGTGGTGTGCAAGTCCAGGTAACATTGCCTTCCGCATGTTTGGGCTCTAATTGGGATTGGGTCTAGCTGGAATAGGTTATGCCCAAGTTTTTAAGTCAAGGTCAAGATACATCCATGATAGGTGGGCCTTAGTACCTAGCTTGTCTTTATACAAGTTAGTGGTGCATCTTCTAGAAGTATATAACCTTTACAAGTAGTTTCAGAGCTGTTTCAGAGAGAAGCTATCATTACTAGCCCTGATAATAATGAAAGACTTGTGGAACAAAAACTTATTTACTGCACTGTTTCTTCATTCATGTAATCTGTTATTTAATTTCCCATGAATGTCAAACCACTTCAAATTTGAATGTTAAATAAGTGCATCTCTTCTCTACCACTAAATGAAAATCTTTGTTTTGAAATTTGTATGTTCTTTCTTGTGTCTTGCACATTAAACTGAATATGCAAAGAAAGAAACTTGATATCAATCAATCTGAGTTCTCATTATTTACATAATGCACCTAGATTGTGAGTTCTGCTGGGATCACCCCAAAATTTTTTTGAGCTCTTCGTGCTGTGATAGTACATTGGAAAACATGATTTTTGTACTGATGAGGTATGTAATGAACAGTCCAGCTCATGTGATGCCTCTCCTGGAAATTGTTCGGACAGAGAAGACATCTCCACAAGTAATCTTTGATCTCATGACAGTTGGGAAGACTATAAAGAAAGTCCCTGTTGTAGTTGGAAACTGCACTGGCTTTGCAGTTAATCGCACATTCTTTCCATACAGCCAATCAGCAAGTATGTTGGTTCATCTAGGTGTTGATGTGTTCCGAGTTGATAGAGTGATCAGCAATTTTGGCATGCCACTGGGCCCTTTTCAGTAAGCTCGCTCTACCCATCATACTGGTTTTGCAATGATGTTAGATGGACGAAGAAAATGAGATAGCAGTTGTTTTTCTTAATAATCTACTGTAGAAGATATGGAACAAGACTGATCATTGTCTTTTATTTTCAAGAGAAAACTTTATTGAACACAAAGTTTTTTCATCCATGAGATTATTTGTCCTTTTGTTGTTTATCACAACTATTGAAAGAAAGGTGTTTTCCTATTGGAATTTACAAAATAAATTGAACTTGTATGCTCAATATTTTCCCCTATCAATCTTTGTCTCCCATCTTGCTTTCTTTTTGGTTATGTACTCCTTCATGTACTCTTTCCTTTATATGGATTGATTTTGATTTTGCAGGTCTTTTTCCCTCTTTCCACCATATATAGTGGTGTCTTTTTTGTGCTTATCTTCTGTATTAGATTTTTAAAAGGACGTGTAAAAGCAGGCATTTCCTAGCTTCTTTGGCAGCGGAATGTGTTCTTTCATTCCGTTAGTTATCACCTCTGCTTAATTTTTATCTCTTTCATGTAGATCTATAGGGTGGAACCACTGAATTCAATGAAAGACTAAAAAAACATAACTATGTACTATGTAGTATGTACTATGATAGGTTAGTCCACAATAAAACAACTTACCTTTCTTATTAGTGCTCCAGGCATAGGGGGGTCTGGATGAAATTGGTATTTGTCAGTTGGTTTCCTCTCTCATGAGATCATTACATTGCAAAATAATACTTACTCTTCTAGCTTTCTTTCATTCATTTGTTCGGTAATTACAGTTATACACATTCTTTACTTCATGTGTGTGGTGGCATCTGCCCTTTTCTCTCCATAAATAATACTCTGGTCTTGAACTTGACATGTCGACCCGTATTTTTCAGGGATGCATTTGTATTGCTAATGTTTCTGCCTTTGTTTTGTTAGTGATGTTAGTAGTTTCAAGGAAAGAAATTGACTGATAGTATGTAGAACAAGTATCCTTCTCCATATTTGGAGTGCAGCATGTTTAGGTTGTGTACATGCGTTCTTCTGGGGATCCAGTTCCACTGTTCCATCCCATGCAGCAGATTAATCTTTCCTGACATATATGCTACGTCAGTGGGTTTTACACCATGGGGAATAATGTACTGATATCTAATTGATTGGTGATGTTTCCAGCTATGTTGAAATGCTGTGTTTAATTTTGTTGACAGACTCCAGGATTTGGCTGGATATGGAGTGTATTTTGCAGTTGGAGAAATATATGATTCTGCCTTCAGGGGTCGTACGTTTCAGTCTGATCTGGTAAAATTGTTGGCAGAAAATGGGCGAAATGGTAAGAACTGAATCTTAATTTCTTTTTATGTTAGATGTTGCAACTTTACATTTCCACTGAATAGTCCAATCTATGCAAATTGCATTTCATGGAGCTTTTTATTGACAGGAAAGAGCAATGGGAAGGGTTTCTACATATATGAGAAGGGAAGCAAACCAAAACCTGATCCTAGCATACAAGCTATTGTTGAGGAATCTAGAAGGCGTGCTAACATCATGCCTGGTGGAAAGGTTCCACTTGTTCTTTGCTATCCTATTCTTCTGTTGCTATTTGCATAAACCTGTATATTTGTGATTGGAGTTTGCCTGATACGAGTTAATATTCCTTGCAGCCTATAATTGTGAGTGACCAAGAAATTTTGGAGATGGTTTTCTTTCCAGTTGTGAATGAGGCATGTCGGGTGATGGATGAACGAGTTGTGGTTCGAGCATCGGACCTTGATATTGCATCTGTTCTCGGAATGGGTTTCCCTAGATACAGGTGAGTACCTAGAAAGGATAAGACCTGCTTTTCATGTCTGACAAATTTTGAGTGATTGAATTATTACGTTCAACTTTCTTTTTTCAGAACCCTGAATTTTTTGTTAAAGAAAAAAATATGTATTTTTCAACAAAAGGTAGTTTGAAATGGCTGGCAGATAACCGGTTAGTCCCAAATTACAAAACCCTGTCTTCAACTTTTTTCAGAACCCTGAATTTTTTGTTAAAGAAAAAAGATGTATTTTTCAACAAAAGGTAATTTAAATTGTCTGACAGAAAAGTAACCAGTCACAAATTACAAAACCATCATGCATCATGTTTGGGTCCAAATCAAGTTTTACATTTCTTGGGAAAATCGTGTATGTTTCCCTTAAAATTTAACCCAATGCAACCTGATTTAGACCTGATCTGGTGGTCAGTCTTGGATGGCCGAGTTATTATATAGTTTGACAGTGAACCAGTGTTTAAAGCAGAAGCAGGTGGACCTGATGGAATACTATATAACTTGTTCAGCCCAGTGAACTGGATAATTCGACTGTTTGAACTACTGGGTCCAACTGCTTGATATGTGCTACAGTTAAATAAATAAATAAAGGATGCTAGATCAATATTCCCTGTCCTGATCAATTCCACTTCAATTTCCCCTCTTGGGAGGAGGTCCACATGGGATGTAGAGAAGAGAGATTGTCATCACTAGACCTGTTGGATCTGGGCAGTCTGGCAAGGTTTCAGGCCAAACTTGTTCGATCTGTGAAGAAGGCCACCGTTGCAGATTTTGGGTGGAGGGAGAGAATTGCCAGATGTGGGGAGGAGTGTCAGCATCACATGTCTGAGGATGAGGAGAGCAATCAATGCCAGATCTGTGGAAAAAGAATTCCATAGCAGGATTTCGGCGGGAGAGCTGGAGATGTTTGTGAGAAAGGCTTTAGGCTAAATTCTCTCCTCCTCCATCGGTTGATCCTCTTCTTTTCTTCTTAACTCTGGAAAAGGATGGGGGTTTTGGAATCTGGACATTGAGAATATGGAGATGGAAAAGGGGCAGTGGACCAGTCAGCCCTAGTTGACCTAGTATTTAATGAATGACCTATGTCCAGGGTGTTGGACAAAAATGGTTGGAGCCAGGTCAGCAAGTTTAAAATACTACTATAAACATCGAATGAACAAAAGCTTATTATTATTAATCTTTATATCTAGTTAGCTTGGAGCCATATGATTCTCTTTGTGATTGCTATGAATTCATCTGGCATCACCTCTAGATGGCCCACCTTCGCCAGGCTACAAGGTGTCCACCTTAAAATTTTGCATTTTGTTTGAACATGGAGGAGAGATCATTTTGTAGTTTAACAGTGGATGTTGCCAAGTTGATATTTCCAATTGACATGCCATATTTGATTTAGTATGTTATTTGTTTTAATATTTAGAATTTTTGGACTGCTTTGACCTCTAGGCACCCACCTGGCATCTAGGTACTAGGTGGCCCCTTGGCCAGCCATCTGCCACCCACATGTTTTTAAAACATTGGAAGGCTTTGTCTCTGGCACTCCAGCTGCACCACATGCCTAAGGTGGACTCTGGGAATGATGTGCCTCAAGGGCTTAGTCTTGTCGCTGGATATCAGAGATATATGTGTTGAGCTGCTATCAGTGGTTTATATGAGGAAGGGTAGTAAGTATTTTAAGCTATTAATGGACTTACTTCAGTGCTTAAAGGCAGTTAAAAGACAAATCATATGGTAACCAGGTAATGAGGATTGGGTAAGTGTAGGGGATAAGCGTAGATTTCACACAGGCTTGTGATTGTTCATTCTTCGCCTTCCAGTGATGGATCAGTTAATATATGCAAGAAAAAACCACATTGCAGATCCATAGCATGGCATGTGCTTAGCATTAGCATGTACCATTAACTATTTAATTTTCCCTCAGAAATATTGTCTCCACTGAATATTTGGACCAACGGTTTGTAATGCAGCAATCCAGCATTGAAAGGGTTGGTTTGTGGTCACCATAGAATCGCATCTTATGCTGCTAAGCTCATCAGGACTCAGTTTTGCTTCTGGAGCCTGCTGTCCTGTCTGGTATTCAGCAATTGATTTTGCCATGGTGCACGCACTGTGATTATCTCCAAACTTTTTCAGATTTAGCAATATTGTTATTTGCATCATTAATATCTGCACCAATATGTTGAAAAATTATCATGAATTTGTTGCATAATGCTCCCCTGTTTTATGTTTTCAGGTTCCAATCAGCATCACTCATGCTTGATTCTTGTTTGTTGTGATGTTGTAATTTGGTTGTATCTGCAGATATTTTTGCACATATGTGGGGCTTAAGGATTTCTGTGTAGGCTTAGAATATTTTGACTTGATTTCGATGTAGGCTTAGGATTTCCATGTTCATACTGAGTTTGACAAACGTAGCTTGATTTTTGGTTCCTTCTATTTGTAGGGGTGGCATCGTGTTTTGGGCTGATACTGTTGGAGCTGGTTACATATATTCAAGACTCAAAAAGTGGGCTGAAATATATGGTGGATTCTTTAAACCATCATCTTACTTGGAAGAAAGAGCCAACAAAGGCCTACCGCTGGTATGAAGAACTTTGTCATCCTTCAGTCCAACGCCTCTTCACTTCATTATATTTTCTCCCAGTTTCCTGCTTTTTTCGGAGGACCTATTAATTTCTGGAGATTTATTATTCTTAATTCTTTTTAGATTCTGTGCATATGTTTTAAGGCGTACATTTAACTTGAGATGATTTGGCTGCAGAAAAGAAGCTTTTGTATTCTTTACATGATACCAAGCTTTCTGTATCATAGTTATGCATTAGCTTCTCCTCTGTTTAATGTTCCACTCCCGACCATCTCAAGCCAATTGTGCATAAAAAACACTCATAAATTAAGCATTCAGCAAAATGAGCCCTAGTTTTCAATTTTTATTAGAGTGAAGTTTTACTTGAGAATCCTGGAAAGATACTCTGCCACTCAAGTTGCTATAGCTACAGTGAATGTTCATTTTCTCTGAAATCTTGACACGTTGTGTGGATCTTCTCCCAATTTTACGTTGCTTTCAGGCCTCTTACAAATTTGTCTTAGGAAACTATAAACTGAATCTCTTAGTACACCCACCTCTGGAAGCAATATTTTTGGGCTGCTTGGAAATCAATAATTTCTATATTAGCTGCTGAAATCTGCATGACCTGCACATATTTATGACAAATGTACTTTTGTAACTGATAGTTTTATCACAAGGAATCCTCTATGAGGTGGCTGCACAATCACAAGCACCCTATTAAAGATCAGACTAGTCAGGGGCAAAGCCAGCAACTGGCAGGTGCTGGCCGGGCACCTACATGGATTGTCTCTCCTCGCACCAGTATGCAGTATGGAGAGTTCAATCATCATTATTGCATAAATAGGACATAAAATAACATAATGTCTGATGTAATGGTCCTTGGAGTCACTAATGATATCAAATTATACCAGTTGAGTTGTGATTCAATCATTTGTTTTTGGCTTTCTATGTACATTACACTGTTATGAATTCATTAACTTCTTCCACTTTCCTACAGAGCATGCTCGATATGTCTCCATTGGAAGCATCAAGATCACGCATGTAGTTGGCTCATCGGCAACTGGAGAAAAATTTAGGGCTTTGCCTATAGATTCTGTTTTGGCTTCAAGTATGCAGATACAAGCAGGGCATGGACCATAAAGAGTGTCTAATAATTTAACATGTTTCTCCTTGCTGTTTGGGGTATTTGATGAGTCAGCCAATGCAAAATAATGTAAGCAATAAAGTGTATCTAACGAATTCTTCAGTTTACAGCTCCTCCCCGCCTCTCTCTCTCTCTCTCTCTCTCTATGTGTGTGTGTGTGTGTGTGTGTGTGTGTCGCATGTTTCATGAGCTGCCTAGATGTCTGTTGAAGGAAGTGGTAGTCTTATTGCATTTTGTCTCTCTATTCATGTTCTAGTCTGTAGCATATGCATATGAATGCACAGGTGGACCATCAGTAGCAGCTTGTCTTCTTGTTCGTCATATATGTATCAGATTATACTTCATGTGCTCTTTTTCTAGCCGTATGGCACGTCTGGTGGATGATGGAACTTTAATGTGGTTTCCATTCCACGACCTAGCAATCCTATTGTCGCGTGTGGTGAGAGCACAAGAAAATATCCCAGCGATGCCTAGTATTTGTGGAGTATCAAAAATCTTATTCCCGGATTATATATTATTTGGTTGGTTTTTCAGACAAACCAATAAACCACCCAATTTTTGCAAAATGACATAACTATTACCTGTTATAGTATATTTTAGGATTTATAATGTAAAAAATTCTAAACTATTTGTTAGTTTTTGATTTTATTCTGAATTTTAATTTGTATAAGCTAAGTCATTTAATTTTTAAATTCATTTAATTCAGATCCTGGATTTTGTTTGGCTCCCGTGATAAAGTTGTCATGTGATATTGTATGGTACATCATCTTCCGCTGACAAAAACAGTTACGACATTACGCGACAACTTCATTGTATCAGTCAGAACTCATAGAATCTGCAATAAATGAATTTAAAAATATATATTTTTTTTAATTTTTTATTTTTAAAAATATTTATTTTATTTTTTAAATTACTGTCCCATCAAAATCTTTGGTTGACTCGGTGATTTGACTATCGAGGTGACATATTCTTCATTTTATTTTTTTGGACATATGATAAATCTGGAGGGGGCAGGGGTGGAGTTTGTGTCCGTGCGGATGCTCGTTGGGACCTGAGGGGAGAGGAGGAGGGGTGATGGTTGCACGGAGGCAGAGGTGGATGCGGTTGCGATATGGATGATAGTGAGGTGGAGCCACGGTGGGTGCCTCGCGAAGGGAGAATGAGGTGGCTCGTGGCAGGACGGAACGGGCGAGGGACCTACTATGGCCGGTGCGGAGGATGGCGGTGGGATGGGGCTGCGGGTGGCATGTCGGGGGATGCAGGTCGGTTGCCAGCAGGGAAGGTTGGTCGGAGGGTGGAAGGAAGAGAAGGGAGAAACAAGGGGAAAAAAAAGAAAAAAAAAGATAAACATAAATTATAAATAATATTGAAAAAATATTTTTTAAAAAATATTTTTTAAAATGAATAATTTATTATTATTTTAAAAATCTATCTTGAAATATTATTATTAATAAGTTATTATTATTATTTAATTAGTAATTAAATATTATTATTTTATTAATAAAAAAATATTATTATTTGATTAATAAAAATATTATTTTTATTTATTATTGAAATTACGATTTGGATCGATGATTTCAATAAAATCGCTACTTGGATCGACGATTTCACTGTAAAATATTATTTTTAAAAAATAATTTTGAAAAAAATGTTTAAGGTCAGGAGACGGAGACCAGACGTGTGGGGTGTCGGCACAGGAGGTAGGATGCGCAGAGCCGGAGATGCGACGGGTGGGGTGTCGCAGGGGGTAGGGTGCACGGAACAGTCAGAGATGGAAAGGAGAAGGATTGTGATTTATAGTTGATGATGGATGCTGTTACCGTTGGTGAAGAGTTGATGCCATATAAGAGAGGCATGAGTATATCAGGCACCTTAGTTCATGATGAGTCTGAGCTTACTGCAGCTGCAACACAGAACAGATGGAGATGTGATGGGCGAAGTGTCGGCATAAGGGGGTAGGGTGCATGGAGTAGCTGGGGATGGGGGTGGTGTGGCGTGCAAGTGAAGGAGGAGAAGAAAGAGAAAAAATAAATAAAATAATAATAATAATAATAAATTATTAAAAATATTAAAAATATGTCGGCCAGTGGGGGGGAGGGGGTGGGGTTTGGGGGCCGATGTGCGGGGGGCCGAGGGGATGTGCGGAGCAGTGGTTGGTGTGCGGGGGTCGGGGGGGTGTGTGGAGGAAGAAGAAATCTCCAAAAAAAATTAAATAAAATAATTTTAAAAATAATAATAATAAAATATTATGTTTCAAAAATAATTCAATATTATTTTTTAAAAATAATATTTGATTATTATTTTCACTGAAATCGTCGGTCTAAGTGATGATTTTAGTGAAATTGCACGTCCAAATGATGATTTCAATAAAAAATAATATTTTTATTAATCAAATAATAATATTTTTTACTAATAAAATAATAATATTTAATTATTAATTAAATAATAATATTTTATTCTTAATCAAATAATAATAATTTATTATTAATCAAGTAATAATATTTTATTACTTATAAAATAATAATAAAAATATTTTATTATTTATCTTTTTTCCTCTTCGTTTCTCCCTTCCCTTCCACCCTTCGGGCTGATCTCCCTCTGCCGGCGGCTGACCCACACCCACCCCCCTCTGGTGCGCCACCTGCGATTCCGTCGGCCGCCGTCCTTCACGTCGACCACCATAGGTCCCTCGCCCGTTCCACCCTGTCGCAGGCTACCTCCCTCGCCCCTAGCAAGGCACCCATCGTGGCCACACCTCGCCGCCGCACCCACCGTCCATCTTCGCCTCCGCACAACCACCATCCCTCCTCCCCTCCCTCGAGTTCCAGCAGCCATATGTGCGAACACAAACCCCCCATCCTCTGCCCTTCGTATGCCCAAAAAAAATAAAAATAGAGAACACGTCATGGCCAAGTCGGCCATGAAATTGCCGATTCAATCGATGATTTTTACGTGAACGATAATTTGAAAAATAAGATAGAGGAGGGGATACTTTTAAAAATAAAAAAATAATTAAAAAAATCTTTTGAAAATTTGAAGGGGCGGTAGTCTGAGCATCGAGTAAGCGAATGGTGGCGACGATGAAGACGGAATCGATGTGGGATGTGTTGATTTAGAGGCACTCATGGAATCAAAAGGATGCAATGGTGAAGGTGATACCTTTGTTGGTGTTCTCTGATCTATTATTTTTTTGGATAAATATTTTTTAAATAATATTTAGATAAAAATAATTTATTCATATTTTTGATACATTAAAAAATAATTTTAAAATATATTATTTATATTTTTTTTTATATTATTATTTTTCTGAATAAGTTGCTATGATCTATCCATATGTTTTATAATATCCTTCATCATATAAATATTATTATATATAATAATATTTTATTTTATTATAATAATATAATATTATATGCTAATATATTATATTAGTATGATATAATATTATTATATATAATAATATGGTATAATATATTATATGATATTAATATATATTATTATATATAAAATATATATTATCTTATTTTATTTTATATATTATTATAATATATTATAATACATTGTATAAATATTGTATTATATTATTATATGTTATTACAATATAATATAATATAATATTAATGTCTTATATTAATATAATATAATATATATTATATCATATAATATTATTATATATAATAATATAGTATAACATATTATAAAATATTATATATTATATTATTAGATTGTTATATTATTATATTATTATAATATATGATATTGTATTATTATAATATATTATATAAATATTATATTATATTAGAAGATTAAGGATATATTAGAAATAAATTAAAAAGATTATTTTCATGGTTGATAGAAAAATGATTTAGTCATCTTCTATATGGATAAAATTTTCATCCATTTTATGAGTAAATACTACTCATAGAAAAGTAACTTATTCATCTTAAAAAATATAAAAATATAAATAAATTAATTAATAAAAAAATAAATTAATTTTTTAATAATATTTATTTATAAAAAAATAAATTTTTGACCCCGCCACGCCCTAGGCATACGAGGGAGTGCCATGGAACGGGATGGGATGTAATGACAGTGAAAGCGAGACGGTGGGCATCAGTTAACCGATAAGGACGCTACCGTAACTCGCAGGAGTTTTTTTCCCCCCCCCCGTATATTTCTAATGGTCGCTTTATTTAAACTTAAAATCGATCACCAATTTTTTCTCCGAGAAACCGATCATGCTGACGGGTGCTGCTACATTTGAGCATGTACATCATGTTGCAGGCTGACGTGGCAGTTTTTGGCTGGTGATGCACGGCTACATAGTAGTGCATGGGCTGCTTTAAAAGACACCAGCCACCAGCGGCAGTGGGGGTGAATTTTTTCAGGTATCCGGCCTCCTGAATTCTAATAAGATCAGTCCAGCAATAACTTGTAGGATTTGGAAAGAACTTAGATTTTCAAATTAAAATCTATATGAATTTGGAACAGATTTAAGATTTGGCCGTCGGACATCTATTACTCGAATTTGATTATATATATTCTATAATTTTTTATAAAAAAATATACATAATAGAGGGTCAGAGGATTTGAACTCTGTAATGAAGGGTTCATCATTGTCAGGCCATAGTTCACATTTGTATTTTAATTAGCTGATAAAGTGTACCATACTATTTTTAGATTTTACTTTATATGATATTTGAATTAATCAGACAGACTTGGATAGTAAGATTTTAAAGAGGTTGGGATATGGATAGAGCAAATTTGCAGATATTCTATCCATTGCCATTCCTAATTTTAAAGTGTAACTTTGCCCATTATGCATGCAAAAGAACATTTTTGTGATAAATCCATTCACCTAGACTCAGTAAATTCACCAATCTTGCAGTTGGCCCCACCTGATATATAATATATATATATATATATATATTATATATATATATATATAATATATATATATATATATATATGAATGCCTAGGAACTCCCCACCTATTTTCATTAGAGTGAAAGCGGGTCCAGAAAGCCGGTATCCGACCCCTGGTGGCTTGACCGACTGTGCCATCAACACTTTTGAGCCAGCCTGATATATGACCTGAAACCTATAGCACAACCTAAGAACCATGAAACATATAGAGCAGCAGCGCACCTGTAGCTCTTAAAGCATCCATCTTGCGTCTTGAACAGAGAGAGACCCTATACAATAATATCCTCAGAAATTTTCCTTGTTCATCAAAATTCCCTCCATCAAATAGTTAATTCATTCTTATTCACCATCATTTAATTGGATGTGGAAAGATGAGAAGGGTTTTTGGACAACAAAGAAATGAAAACGAACGGACATGAACAATCCACCATGCAGCATGATGAATGATTATATATAGAGCACGTAAATCATGAGTCAGTTAAAAAATGACTGGGCTGGCAGGGCCTGACCTATTCGTCAAGAAGCAATGAGAAAATACCAACCCAAGCTAAGCTTCCATCAACATCCATTAGCGTTCAGAAGATTACACAAGGATGCAGCAGTTTGCCATGGAAGCTGAAATTTCTTTTCCATCTTTCAGCTTTATTGTCTGCATTTATGACTTCTCGGCCTTAGTTCTTCAGTCACCATTTGCTATAGATTGTTGTCCTTTTGGAGGCGGAGAATAATTTGCAGAAGCAGGGACTGAGTTCATAGGTCTATTTGCATCTGAACTGCTCAGAATGGGAGCATTGTTGACTGAATCTTGGAGATTGGATGTTTCAAATTTCATGGCCATTGACGAGTACTGTGCTTCTGCAACAATATAGGGAAATACACATCAGTTCTCTTTGCAAAAAATAACAGAAAATATAAACTTAAAAAGAAGCACGCAAAACAGATTTAATTCATTAAAGAATGACCAGTTATGCAAATGGTGTTTTTGTTTTCAGTAGCTTCAAACATATTATGATTTACGTCGCTTCAGGAATTAACATTACACAATGTTATAATTTAGATCATAATGAACATATTACAGTAGATAGGCCAATACAAAGCTCATATCTGGGCTCTCATTTAAACCAGTCACCATTGATAATTGGAATGACATACACCTAAATTCACTAATTTGCAGTTCACTTCTTGGCATATAACAAAGACCACATCTGAAATTGCTAACGATCACAATGCAAAAAATCATAAGAAAAGTTCATAATCACAACCAATGACATCACATTTTAGGAACGGCTCATCTATGAGATCCAGTGAACTTACATTAATAATTAAATGGTGGACATCCATATAATCACTTCTGTTGAGTACTCCTGAGTAGTTTGGCTTACCTTTGATCTTTCCACAGTTTATGAGCCATCGGAGACGGTCTCGGAGTCCCATCAACACACACCTCTCTTGCTCCACATAGACCTCCGAAACATTTTGGTTGGACAAAAATCTAGAAGATGTGCTATTGTTCTGGAATGTCATAAATATTGTGTCTTGCTCATCACACATTAATGCTAGTGTCCCAGGTGACATAGGCTTACTACCTTCATGCACATCCACATGGTCAGATTCAGACAACTCCACATTTGCTCTGTCCATATCAGTTCCATTTGAACAGTCATCCACTGGTTCTTTCTGAACATCTGGCTCCCTCTGGCTCGCATCCATGTCTTGGTTCCACGACGCAAGCGAGCAATCTGTTTGGTCTTCTGCATGCGCTGGATTCTCCTCACATGCTTTCTGATCTGTAACATATAAAATAGGATGTTAAAATTACAGCTTCACCGGATTCCAAAAACATTAAATTGGAAATATTAAAATAAAATTCTGGCAAAGCATTGCCATGCACAAAGGAAAAGCAAAGTCTATCTCCAATTATCACAAGCTCAAGTTCTAGATATAACTCTTCAAGGAAAACTTTGATTGACTACTAAACGAAGAATCAGTCAGGACTGCCTCAACTAGTCCATAAATAGTCCTTAGATTCGCTTGGCCAAAAAAATACATAGGTAAGCAGCATGCACACCATGCACCCCCACCCTCCCCTTTCCCTCCGAAAAAAATGTCACATCCTACACATATAGCAAGTATTATGGCGCCTCTCCTGCATAAACACACCCATATGCATGTCTTTTAGAAATTGAAGAAAAAACAGAAACCATAGCTTGCCATAGATAAAAAAGAATGTTACTTGATATTGATCGCACATATGGCTGTATACAGTGTTAAGTCCATTTCCATAAAGTTTGTCACAGCTCATGCTGCATGGGGCAGGACATGAACCAACGAACTTCTCAACACACATTCGTCTAGATTGCAACACATCATACTCTACCTTTTCATCAAGATCCATATCATGAAGCAAGATGATTGCGAATGGCTAACCAACAATTGTTATGCATCACTCCTGCCATTTGCTGCAAGACCATTTTGACTATTTCTCCCCAGCCTTGTGTCATCAATGGTGAATTTCCTAGATGGCTTCTCATTTTGTTTTCCTATAAGCAGGTAGACTCGCTAAAGGAGGTCAACCAAAAGTAGTTGATTGACTCACGCCTCACCCCATCTTGCTATTGTTTGATTTCGAATTCCTTCTCCAAGTCCTCTTCTTAATCCCATCATTTTTTCAGCTAAACTAGCAGCCTGACCGGATGTATTAGAACTAGCTACATATGCTGTTGATCCTTCAAAGCCTCTAGAATGGCTCAAGTACTGCTTGGACATTGTACCTCAGGCACTTCATTATCCTCATGTTCATCAGACTTCAGGACCTTTACATATGGCATTTGAAAGTTCTACAGTTAATTCTTCCTTTCCTATTTTCTCTTCCTTACAATATTCATACTGCAAATGGGTCCCCTCAGCGATCTCGACTTGCCATCCTTTGATACTTCAAAAGTCAAGTGACATTATCCTCATGTTCTGGCATGTTACGTACTCCTCTGACAACTGAACTACTTAACTAAGTGGTGCTCGAATTACCTTCTTATTCCCAACCTCTTTATGCTTAGTAGATGACTGTCGTACATGCTGAGGGTTTCAACAATCTACATGCTGAGGGTTTCAACAATCTGAATGGCTGGGACCTAACTCACAGAAGCAATGTCCATTCCTTGCTTTCTGATATTCAACTTCTCCGCATAGTTTCCTCAAGTTTATTGCTGCAAACATTTTGTAGGCCATATTTCCAGTATACAACCTTTTTTTTTTGCAGACATAATTTCTACCAATCAATGTGCTGATGTTGGATTTATCTTCTCATTTCCATCTTATTATACTTCTCCAGAGGACTAATACCTGCCCCATATTTGAGCAAGCTGCACAATTTTGTCACGCCCCAAATCCGGGATATAACACGGCCATGCTACCAAGGGATGGAGCCCACGATAACACGAAGCCAATCCATCATAATTATCTAAAATCCATCAAATAAAATAATTCAATTCCATTATTCATCAAATAATTGAACCAATATTGGTTCGGAGCATCTAAATCCAAAAGCAAGTACCAACCCGAATCTCAACATTCATAAATAACTACAAATCCGTGATCATAAAATAAACTAAACTTTCGCTACCAAATTTTCAAGCTTGCTATGCAGATCTTCAAGCCTGAATTTTCTTCATCGGTCCTAACCTTTTTTCTCTGTAAAAGAACAAAAAAATAAAAAGAATATGAGCTACACTAGCCCAGTAAGTAGAACTTGCGCTTCCTTATCGGATCCAGCATAAATTTTTAATGATAATGTAATATTTAGAAAATAACAGATAATATAAAATAAAATATTTCATAGAGCATATAATAAAACAAGTCATAAACCAATCATGTATGCATAAAATCTTGTATATTTCACAATCATGAATCATAAATCATTTTTTTCATGTATTCGTATTTCAAAACATTGCTCTCAGATATTCGTGCTAAGGTCACTATTATACCCATGACAGGATCATGTTTCTTAATCGACAGAGTTCTTAATTCATGTGCCAACTTTATACCCGCTGGCAGGGCCATGTTTCGTGTGGATGCTAGCTCCGGATGTCGACCTTCCCAAAGGGATTCATTCATAGCCATCTGAGAGTCTTTTTGAAATTATTATATCTTTTTCTTAACATATATATATACATAAATGAAAAACAATAAAATCTCATGCTTCATAATCATGCAACTTTTTATAAAATACATTCATGCAATCAATGCTCATAATAAAACATGCTTTTTCATATCACATATGCTGATCCCTATTTTACGAAAAATATGACTTCATCAATAAGAGATCATATGCATGAAAATCATGGAGATTTAAAAATAAATAAGGAGCGTAAGATCTACTTACCTCGTTCATCTTAGATCTTCAAACTTCGTTAGAAGAATCAGCTAATCCTATTTAAAATATCAAATCATCATCAATTTCTATTCCATAAATATAATAAGATTAAATCATAAGGAAAGAAGACTGTTGACCGGATATGTCAGACCATCCAGACATTAGAACAATTCAGAGTCTCCAAGCTGGGGTCAGATTTAAATGATTTGATCAAGGAATCGTGAAGCATAGATCAAATTAAGGTCAAGATCTATCAATAGAATTCTTTAATAATGGGTTTGAAAAATATTTGATATGGCCAAATGAGGTTGACATACAGCACGGATATCAAAGCGGCTTCGGGTCATCTTATTAGAGTCAATATAAGCCCCTAAAAGATGAAGGCATGACTCGATATAGGATTTATAGACCTTAGAAAGAGAAAGTCGGTCATGAGAGAGAAAGTAGAGAGAGAAAGTGGAGAGAGAATCTTCGTATCCTTCAAAAGTAGCAATCATAATTGAGATCATCAGAGGTTATATCATGGTGACTTAATATGGATTAACCATGATCGATGTTATCAATTTCGAATAAGGATCGGATCGGGATCCAATCTACTGCACGAATTTCAAAGCAATCTCAGGTCATCATATTTTCATCTCAAGTTTATCCTACGGTCTAAAAAGCAATCAGAGAGAGAGAGAATGACCCTAGAGAGACAAAATCCATAAAAAGAGATAAAAAGTCTAGAGAGAGAAAATAAAGAGAGAAACTGGAGAGAGAAAGTAAAGAGAGGAGAGAGGAAAGAGAGAAAATTTTTCTTTTTTTTTATTTTTCTTTCCTTTTTTTTCCTTCCTTTTTCTTTTATTTTCTTCCTGTGGCCTTCTTTGGCCGAAACAGGGGACCGACAGGTCCCTTTCCTTTGACCGGCCGTCCAGGCCGCAGCCGGCACGGTGAAGGCCGGCGGTAGGGGGGCAACCCTCTCGAGTTCGGAGAGGCCAAGGCCGGCGGTCGGTAGTGATCGCCAGCGCCGGAAAAATCAAAGAGAAGAAGAGACCAAACAAGGGGTCCTTTCTCCGACGAAATCCGACGACACCCGTCGCCGACAATTGTGCACAGAGGCAAAGGTAAAAGGAGAGAGGAGAGAGGAAGAGGAAGAAGGGCTTACCTCAGCCTCCAGTGACCCCGCCGGTGAGAAATTGCGGTGAGCACGAATCGAGGGGCCGCAACTTTAATCGAGAAAATCGGAGAGGAAACACCGGTGATCATCGGTGATTGCTATGTCCTCTCATAGAGAAGAGGAGGGGGGTTCTTATAGGGCTCATCCTAGGGTCCTTCAATGGCCCTAGGACTCCGATTTTCAATCGGAACCGGAGAAGAAGAAGACTCCGATCGGGAGTCTTCTTCCCCTATTTTTTTTTTTTTTTCCGGGTGGGCTTAATAGGCTTTAGGCCCAACAGGCCGGGTTATCACAAATTTGGAGGCTACAATAGTAACAAAATCTCTGCTTTTGACATTGTACCTTATATACCTTCTGTGCAAAGATTTATTGTAGTGACCACTATCATCCTAGCCATTATTTTCAGCACACAGGTGCCAGCAAGATCTCTTACTGCTTATTTGATGTGCATCTCTTTGACAAACTGATACAGGCTCCATAGTTTGTTAAAGCAATTTGCTTCCCTTTCAAACACACACACGCATGCGCACGTGCACACACACACATGCGCGCGCATGCACAGATGCAGGCGCATGCATGCAGAGAGAGAGAGAGCCCCGAAAAGAACACTAAAAACAAGAAAAATGAAAGAATGCACACTGCTCCTAATCCAATTTAAAGTGGGTTGCAGCCTCTTCAGTAAAACCATATTTGAAATAGAGTTTCTGCATGTATACTCTTCTAAATATCTGATGCATATAGACCCTTGCAAAGCTGTTATTTATGTGTATACCTTTATAAGTTATTTCTTTTTGCATGTACCCTTATAAATATTTGAAATGTATGTATATGGCCCTTGGAAATTATGATTTGCATGTATATCATTATAAATTATTTCTTGTTGCATATATACCCTTGCAATCTATTATTTATGCATATACCCTTAACTCAATAAGGGTAGACATGCAAAAAATTTAATTTATAAGGATATAAATGCAAATAGTAAATCTGCATAGGTATGCATGCAAAAAGAAACAATTTATAAATGTATGCAATAGTAAATTGCAAGGATATACATGCACTTTCAGATTTTTATAAAGCTATACATGTAAATAGAAAATTTGCAAGGGTATACATGTAATTTCAGATATTTATAAGGTATACACGAAAAAAATCCTTTGAAATATTGCCCTTTTTTAATCAAATGTGTTCCTAGTAGTTGCTAGATAAAAAAACGAAAAAAAAAAACCCCAAATAAATATCTAAAGTAATCATTCTCTTGCTCAAGATAATGTCAATCACAGAATCAAGTTCATTCTCATGACCAAGATAACCATTTTATGAACCTTACTAATTTGAGGTAATCTATGACTAGTCCCTTTTTGATGAATCTAAGGCTTCCTTTCTTCATTTTATTCCTCTTGAAAGGTGAACATGTAGTTACGCCTACTTGTCAGAGTTGATGATAAGCCTAACAATGAAACATAGTTGGAAGATGCAAAGAAATTAAGATAAAAGGTGTTGAGAGTTGGGGGAAAACAGAAAGAAAGATAGGAATTAGGGAGCACGAGCTCTACAACTTGATTCAAGAGCTTGAAAGCAATAGAAGATCTTTTGACATTCTAACTCACAAATGGAACTAAGGCTTACAAGAATAAATTATTTCAAGTCACTACATTATACAGAAGGATGATAATGTCAGAGTTTAAGCAAAACCAACTGCAAAAGATTAGGATTGCATATTAGAAGAAAAAATAAAGGGGGTATCACTTGATTCTCAGCATTTTTTTCATGACAAAAAAAATGGAATAAAGGATAGATGACTAACAATGGAAAATTCAAGTACCCATATAAAAGGACAGAAACAAATGAGATATGTCAACAGTAAAGTTCTATGTTTTTCAAGCTCTTGAACTCATCAATATTTACAAAGATATTAGCAACTTAATAATGCCTAATTTAAAGTTATTAGAGACAAATCTATTATGGCAATTAGGATCAGGTAATTAGCATTAAAGGGCCAGACAAAGGCCCCAAAACTGATGTGTTCATCTCCATGTGCCTTAAAAAAGTAAATAAAAAGCTATATTATTATCAAACCTACCAGCAAATGTCTTTGCAGCCTCTCTTGATACCATAATCAAAAGCTTGCAGAGCTCCTTCACATCCTCAGGCTGGACAATGTCCACTAGAGGAGACCTACAGAATGACTAATAGCTTAACTTAACAAAAACAAATGAAAACTTGGGCTTGATGAAAGTACAAGTCAAACCAAAAATTATAAGCACTAAGTAGCTTAAGATCATCCGATGATAGTTTCTTACCTGTATGTGACTTTCCAAGATCCTGCTTGAATAGGATTAATAGCATGGGCTACTGTTGTGGAAGCAAAAGAAGAAGCAGGTGCACATGTCTTTATATGATTAGCCTAATAAGCATCTGAAACTGTCAGTAACAATAAAAACTGTGCATTCTTGTTCAAGCTCCACTAAGCATTAAAATTTTATCATTAATATCCAAGTATTGGTGGCAATAAATGGAAATCGTACTCTTCACGCACTCAACATAACTACAAGGTGATTCTAAAGGATTAGAAGCTGCTAGCATATGCGAAAAAGGATTTCTTTATAAGCCAAACCACCTAGAACTTGTTAGTATGCAAAGCAGGGGAAGAAATAATTACAGACTTATACCTGTGGGAATTGTTGAAGCCTGAGAATGGATTGATCCTTTACTGTAGGGGGAAGAAAGAGCTCCTGTGTTTTTCTCTTTTTGAATGCTGGAGGGGATCCAAAACCAGAGGATCCAATTGCCCCATTTAATGCAGCATTAGCTGCTTGCTGGATGTATGAATGAGAAATTCCCTGCTCACTATGAAAAAGGGCACGCCTCTCTTCACTTCCTTCATAGTTCTTGCAGTCGATACATTTACAGTTATCAGAGCAAAGAATGTTTGCCTGGAAGCACTCGCAGTATTTCTTGAGGCACCCGGACTTCTTGCAGTGGCATCCTTTATTATGTTTTCCCACCAAAGGTGGTTCTCCTGCTTCCTCCTAGCATATAAAGGAACAATTACAAGCATGCAAGCAGGAAAAAGAAAAATAGAAGTTCAAATGCAATGAGAATGGCTGTAATTAATTTAACAAAGCCTGGCAATAAAATGGCAATTTCTGGATCAAGTGAAATAGCAAATTATGAGCTATATCTCATGTTTGCCTACCAGAAAGATGTAAAGAAACTTGTTTTTTAATAGTGCTTAGTTTTCTACATGAGTTATTTTTCCACTCTTTTCTTTTTTCACCTTTCCTCTCATTGCATTCTCATCTGCTTGCAGTAATTGAATTTATCACGATATCAACTTGGAAAAGAGGTTCTCATCTTGATGAATAGTACCTTTTCATGCAAGGTTTCAAATCCTGTGGGACAGGGCCATCCCAATTTTTCAATGGAACAGCATGCACCACCGTTTTGCCCTATCCCAACAGTTAGGACAAAGGATGTCTCAGGATGGACCAACCAAGATACTGGGATGATGGTGGGACAGTCCCACGCTGACGCCTGGGATAGCACCCCATCTTGGTCCCGTGCAACGTCCCAACAGGATTTGAAACCAAGTTCCCATGTATGGTCTATATGTGTGTGCATTGGCATAATATGGCAAAAGCATCAAGCATTTAAATACGCCATACAGGTTTATGGGCACTTTAGATGACATTGCCCCTGTACATGATTGTGATTGTGATCTCCTATCAAAGTGCTTTCAGTAGCTTTGTAGGATAGTTCTGATGTCAGATGAGACTGGGGGTCATGCATAGGTCATGCAATGATAAACATCAGAGTTGAAGAACTTGATATGCAACTTGGTCTATACAGTAATATATATATATATATATATATATATATATATATAGGAAATAAATTCCAGGTCTGGCCTATTGTTAGGAAATAATATTGGTAATATATAGTTGTTAATGTTTAACTTCACACCATGTAAAAATCTGCACTGTGACAGTAGACCTATTGTCAGTCTGCACAAAGTAATTTAATCTTGTTCTCATTCAACTGAGAGCCAAAAAGAAAGCACCAGAGTTGATTCTTAAGTGTCTTGGATTAAGTCCGCAGAACTTGATACTTCTGTTTAATGAAGTTTAGAGCACAAACACCATTTACATTGTACATCACAATTATATTTTCAAACAAGAAAATTTGAAAGAAACTAATTTTTAATAGTGTTGCCATAAATTATCAAAAAAAACCCAAATTCCAGGCAAAATGTGCAAAATTTCTCAATTAGCATTCAGTTTTAAAGATGAAGCCCATCTTGTACTCTATTGTCAGAACCTTTGCCCTAAATATAATTATAATACTGCAACTGTAAAGAATAATTTGAATCACCTGAACTTGGTTAGCAATCAAAATGAGTTATAAAGCAGAAGCTATGATGGGACCATGAAACAAGAAAAAATGGAACTATATTTTTCAAATGAGAACCAGGAAGCAACGATCATAGGAAATTAACGTTGTCATTTTATCAAGACTACTGTTATCAGAAAAGGAAATATAAAAAGCATCACAGATTATTAAAAGTGGTTTAGAGTGATTCATATTAGTACAGCTTGAGGTTTGAGGCATACAAGAACCTGACTACTATATCCAGGGTAGAAGGATTTTACAATCATGTATAGGTTTTACCAAAAAATGCAAGCTTGCACCAAACTTAAATGCAATGTGCATTTCAAAATCATTTTAGCAGAGAAGAGAATCATAAGGAAGTTGAATGGAACAACGATAAGCAATGGAGGAAAGGGATCAGTAAGCACTTAAGTTTGCATACTGAAAAATCAAGTGCATATTTGCACCAAACTGAGTTGATTTAATATGCTAAACAGCAAAATACTGTTGGATATAATAAGGTAAAAGAGAGTAGCACGTTTTGGAAATCAATGAGGCCTGACTCAAGCCAATCTGTTTTGACACAAGCATAGAAAGACCCTGACATAGAACTGCCTTCTTATAATCTCTCTTACGGAAGAGTAAATCACAAAACCTGGAATGATAATCTTAAATATAAAAAAATCTTCATCAAACTTTTCTTTCAAAGACAAATAATTCATCAGATTGATAGATTAAAAACAGGTAGATGAGTAGAGGGACTGTCATCTCTCTTCCACTGGAAAAACCAGGAATCAGTACCAAATATTAAACAATGTTACGAAGGAACTAATATCACTGAGAATGCTGAACCATCGACAATCCAAGGATATTGGATTCACCACCAATTTTCTAAAGAGAATTCATGCTCTTTATAGAAGTTTAAAGAAGAAAGCCGATCCAGAGTCGATACAATCATAACCATCAATTATAAATAAGACATCTAAAATCAGTTAGGGGTTGTCTACTTCCAACTTTAAGGAAAATGGATTTACAGAAACCCAAAATGAATTTTTACAATAATGCTTGTTTGTATGCCTTCAATAAAACCTTTTATGTCAAAACTTGCAATGTATAAAAGCTTAAAATGAGTTTTAGAGAGAGAGGAAAAGAGAAAATGTTTCCCCAGTTTTCCATAAAACCTGATTTACATAAAATCAAGTTTTGTAATTTTTTTGGGGTGATTCCAGCTGTATCAGAAAGCTATTTCAATCCCAATCTAATAGAAGTGATCTCATCTTCAATTCCTGCAACATTATGTTCTGGTAACCAACTTTTTCACGATATGTTAGAGCCCCAGATTTCATACTGCACAACATGTTGGGTCTTCATATTATTTGTTCATAGATAATAGATTGTCATTTGCTCATAGATATTGTCATTTTTTCTTTGCTAAAATCATTCATTCAGTTGAGTTAGGTTCATGATATGTTAGTCATTAGAGCCCCAGATCTCATACTGCACAACATGTTGGGTCTTCATATTATTTATTCATAGATAATATATTGTCATTTTCTCATAGATGTCGTCATTTTTTTTGTGCTAAAATCATTCATTCTGTTGAGTTCTCCTGCTTTAACAGGATATTTGGTATTTTTAGGTCCCTCATATCGAATGCCATTTAGTTCTACAACATGGCCATGCATCAGGACACTGCTGTCAACTAGATACAACTTACATTATGTAATTGGCCATATATCACTTATATATTTGCATGAAAAACTAAGTCACAAAGTTTAGAAGGAATTCCAGTCTATCTGTAAAAAGATGTAGCATACCGATGCCCTGAATAAGCTATCTTCCTTCTTTTGTTCTCTCTTATCTTTTCCATGTTACCTTGTTCCTTTATTTCAGCAATTAAAATTTAGTACAGCAGCATTAAATTTTCAAACTTCTACACAAAAGCTAAGTTCAAAAAATTCAATTGAACAATCTGACAGATGATGTCTAGAGTCTAGAGCACTCTTGAGACCAAACAAAAACACTAGCAGAGCACAAAAAAAAAAAAAAAAAAAGGCAGCCAAATACATGAGTCTCTTGTCATTGCCGGGTTTGGGAAGGGTCAAATATATGTAGCCTCAAACCCAGCATGCGCAGAGGTTGTTTCCATATTTTGAACCCGTGACCTGGAGATAAAGCAACCTTACCATTGCACCAAAGCTCACCCTCTAAAAAAACATTGGTAGAGAAAGAAAACATGCGGTCCCAACATTTCATCTTGTGAATCATGACAAGGTCACATCAAGAATATGGAACACTTTGGGAAAACTTCAACTTAAGTTGCTTACTTACAACAATGCAGTGGCCCATGTAGGCAAAAGCCCATACCCCTAAAATGAGACACAATGATATAGATTGTCAAACAGTCTTGAGTTCCACACTGAAATAAAAACACAAAAATCAATCTCTTCTCTTCTATTGGACAGAAAAATAATCAAAGATTGTCTGCACCCCATAAAAGATGCAACTCCAGATACTAGGTGGGTGTGCTTTCACTTGCTTCTTCATGTGATATAACTCATATTGTAATGAACCTCAATGGATCTTTGAAGAGCACAATCAATGCATGAGACGAGGTTAGCCTAAAAAAAAATTTATATATTTTTCAAGCAATGATATAAACAGCTTCTTGAACCTTCATAAGGTATTGTCTTGAAAATGCATGAATTACAATGCATGTAATGGCCAATACTACTATCAAGGTTCGCCGTCTCAATACCGGATCCCATACCAGTACCATTATATTATAGTGTCAGTATGAAGTTCAGTAAAGTACAAGATAGCATACCGAGGGTCGCTATGATACAAGACAAGGTACCTATATGACACCAATATGGTACGTGTCATACCGAGCAGCATGGTGCAATACAGTAGACCATGACTACTATTATTCCACTCAAAGATGAGCAAGCTGTTGCTTAAGACAGGGTACACAACAAAGGATAAAGAAAAAAGTAAATCATACCAATAATGTAAAGCTGCCAGGCTGCAATAATTAGTAATCAATAAGTGAATTACCGCAACATATGTAGATGCTACATATACACTATAAGTAATATACAATGTAGCGATATGTACACTATATGAAGATACATACATATATATACACTATGTAGTGATATCTATACTGTAAGAAGATACACACATGCATGCATGCATACATCATACGTACATGCATACATACATACATATATGGCAGCCAATATATGTTCCAATCGAAGAATAAATGCATACCCTACTATCCCGGTTTGCATGTGGACTATTGTCAATCTTTGGCCTAAAGGCATTTGGATTGCGCTCCAAAGTAGCTTCAACAGCTTCCTGCCTAGCAGCTTCATTCTCAACATTGTTACAACAATTTACACAATTGCAACCATCACAATATAACCCAGATGCGAAACACTCACAATACCTGCATGAATAATCAGAATTAAATTGGGAGAAGGAAAGTACATAAGAATTATAACTTTGAATAGAATTGAGCTAATGGATCAAATAAATTTTCATTGATGCATGGAATTCAGGGAACAAAATACAAGAAAATCCTATGAATACATTGCAACCAAAGTGTAGGAAAAGTGGGATACACCCAAAGTGAAAGTATAGATATTAAGAACTTGAAAAGACACCACGTCAAGAGAGAGAGAGAGAGAGAGAGAGAGATACTAAATCACTGAACCTCACTTCTCAACTTTGCTCTCCACTCACTGCAGCAGCATAGAATTACAGTCACCTTCTGATGTAACAAGCCTCTGACTTGATCAAATCAGACATAAGCTTTTCCATTATGAATAAATCAAATTTAGAATTAGCTTCTCCAAGCCAGAACAGCAACATAATTCCCATCTTGTTTACTTTCTCACTTCAGCTTCAACTACAGCCAACAATTTGTGTAGCTTAGCTTGCCATCACCAAGTCAGTTTTTGCATCAAAAGTCAAAAACCTTTTTAGGATCCTCAAAGGCAAATGAGTGCTTAGGTTCCAGCATGAGGTTGGTTCAGATACAGCCCTTAATAACAAAAAATTAGTTTATCATGGTACATTTATTGCACGAAGAGATGTTTCAGCCAAGTAAACATATGCTAACTCATAAATGATGTGTAATGCATCTTAAAGCAAAAATGATCACATAGGCATGCCTATGAAATAGAGAACTGATGTAGCCAAGAAAGAAAATTTGAAACAGTAAACACAATATCTCACCACCCAAAAACAAAAAAAGAAAAGGGAAGCACAGCACCTACAGCTTCAAGCATCTTGAGTTTTTGCAGTTGCATTGCTTCTGTTTCTTTGGAGTACCATCTTTAGCTTCAAATATTGGCAACGGCCTTGATCTTGGGGACCCCAGCTTCCTGAAGATAGAAAAACAAATACTAATATTCACTGACTACATAGGATATGGATAAACAATCACACTGCTAACTACAAAAGTTCAGAAAATGCACCAAGTTTCATTCGCACATAAAATGCTGCTTCCAAGAACATATGGTGTAAATTTTATGAAGATTCATCAATTGCCATGGAAGAATCAGTAAATTCACAGAGTTTCATCCACAACTAAACAAGCTTCCCAGAATATATGCACTTATATGAAGATTTTCTGGAAGAATCATTTCACTCAAACAGTACTTAAAAATTAAACTTTGAAAAACTAATCTATTGTCTATCAAATAATAATAATAATAATAATAATAATAATAATAATCTATTTGACAATTAAAGTAAGATGAGATATTAACAACCAAATTTAAAACAAATAGCATCAGGAGAAAAAGGAAGGTTAATCATAAAGAAGTAATCTTAGATCAAGCCATCTGTGCAAGAGTTACCAAATATGCTAAAACCCTTGTATCTAAGAAACCGATATAATGACACCATTGAAACCCAATTTCAAAAGTTTAGAGGAAACTATCGTCAAGTTTTCCATTTATAATAAAGGTCTCACTTTTCCAAATCTCAACAGCCTCTCAATTTCAAACCGTAACATCAAAAATAAAGGGTCCCCTTTATTACCTCCAAACGAAAATTTAAACTGGCTGTCAAATTTCACGGGAAAAATGAACTTGACGTAAGAAATAGTGAAACGCCATACAGACAACTGCGATGATGATGATAAAAAAACACAGCCAGATGAGAAGAAGGGCGACCCGAAGTCGATTAAACAAGAAGGGGAATCAAGAAGCATCAAAACCCAAGCTTTGAATTCCAGAATCGATAAAGCAGCACAGGAAAGATAGCTCACACGGATGTTTGAATCGAGGGGCGAGACACCGGCAGCGGCAGCGGCGACTGCTGCTCGAGGGCCCCCGCCCCCGCCGATTCACAGTGGGCCGCTGTGAAATCCAGCTGGCGGGCGAGCTTCTTCGGAGGGAAATCGGACGGTATCGGCGCAGCGGATTTAATGCCTTGCTCCATCGCAGCCGCCGAATCCTAAAACCAGCGCCCAGGAAATCGAAACAAAAAGCCAACGAAAACGATCAGGAGATCTCGCTCCCGCCGGGAACCATCAAATCCAGCATCAGCGCGGGAAATTAAAGAGCATCCGAGAGCATTCGGATCGGGCGGGCGGTCGCAGGGAGATCGATGGAGAGGCGAGTGGCGCGAGCGAAGAGCAGGGGAGCGGTGGAGTCCCGAGGAGATCCCGGCCGTAGGGCTGTAGAAGACGGAATCGTGCGCTGGAGATCCGGCGACGGGGGTGGAGCAGGGGGAGGGCGAAACAGATGAAATTTTTGGGGTTATGCAGGAAAAAATTTCGAGGAGAAGAGGAGAAGGGAGGAGGAGAAGCTGGGAGGGGCCTTTCTTCTCTCTCCCTCTCGAGTTTTGAAATCAAATTCTAATAATTGATCGGACGGATGGGATATCCTGATCCCATCGTGCGGTAAGTATCCGTAGGCTTGGTGGTGGTCTGTCGGTGGCCGTCGGATTGGAGTGGGGAGAGCAGTTTTATACGTTTAAAAGGGCGATTTAAAAATAGGGAAAGTAATAAAGAAAGACATCACATGGTGGAGTTTGATTCCAACACATCTCTGGATGCCTCGCGCAAGCATAGAGAGAGGTTTAGCGCTATCTGTGGGCTTTCCCGCTAAAATTACCGGGGCGAACGAGTTGCGTCTGTAAAGGGATCCCCGGTTCATCAGGACACACTTCGTTGAAGGGGGATGAAATTACAAGGTAGCATTTAGATTCAGATTAAATTTGGGAGGGATACCTCTTCTGCTGTTGAGGAATAGGCATGTACCATGGAATAGAATTTTTTTTTTTTTTTTTTTTTTGGTTTTGTGTGTGCGTGTGCATGCGTGGGTGTGTTGAGGGAATAAAGCACATTCAATTCCGTGATAAATTTAGAATTTATTTAAAAAGTAAAATTACCTATACGATTTTTAGTTAAATAAAAATGGGAGGTGACCAAAATAAGATGCACTTTGTGATTAAAAAAGGGTTTAATTCAAAATAGTGGTATAACACCAGACGCCAGTCATTGGTTTTAATTATGGAACACCACCCTTCGTTGTCAGCAGATATCTGCATTTTAAGATACTCTATGGCTCGGCACAGCCAAAGATTGCTGGAGCATTCTGGCCCGTAGAGCTATTTCACACCGAGCGGCCACGTTGAAGCTCATCACTTTAACATCTCAAAGTGCAAAATTTGGTCGCTTACTTGAGGTAACAGGGTTTATAGGCCCTAGCATTTCACCCCAATCATCAGCGAAGACGTTGGAAGCCTTTTTTGGATGACCAGAGTCCGTTCAAGAGGTGGGGATGGGACCCTTTTGTCTTTTTCCGGTCAAGTGGGCGTGGATTGGATAGCTGCGGGGCCAGAACGACACCAAGCGGTGCAGCGAACATTTACTTGGTGTTCTAAGTCTTCCAATGGTAAGTCCACAGCTGGCATAATCTCCAACGCACGTTACATGCAGGGGACCAGTCGATAACTCATCAAAGATGCTTGGTCCCACAAATTCTTAAAGCAGTACCAAGCTAGGATGATGAACGTAAAGCAAACCTTTAATATAATTGATAGTGAAAAGAGAAGATACACGCGTTCACAAGGTTGTTGCATTTGGTGAATTATCCACAGAAGTACTTTCTTTCACTCGCTGCATATTACCTGGAATGTTAGATCCAAATCGGGCGCATGGAAAGTCACCTACAAAATACGAAACAATGAAAAAGTATCCACCAGCAAACAGTTAGTTGATTAGAATAGAATCGGCAATGCAAAAGACACCCACGCATCAAAATTCTAAACACTGCCTCAGACATAGGATCACCGTTAGACCTCCACTCAATCAACGAGCAGTGCCGATTGTCCTTTCCAGCAATATCAACTGCGAAGTCTTTTGGGGAGGAATTTCCCATCCGAAGAAGCATACGGCAAGTCCACAGAAACATGTAGCACCGGACAGAGCAACCAACGCGAAAAACGAGCCAACCCCCATGACCTGTGATGCTTCACTTGAAAATCCAATTAGCAGCAGCTCTTAATCTTGCATAGCCTTGTCCAGATATGCATGAAGCCGAACCACAGATCCTATCTCGATAACAAATTGAAGCATCCGAACAGAGATCAAGCAGAACCCAAGGAACCTCCATCTGGATAAAAACTAAACTGACCATTCCAACATGAACAAGATTCTCTTTTGTTCAACCTTAGCCCAACAAAAACTCTTACATAATGAAGAAAATCTGAATTAAGAAGCCACAGAGACACTACAACCACCAAAATGGACATGCAAGGTGCCTGAAGAACTTGCTAAGCTGGAGAAATTCCAAGTCTCAGTTTAAGAAGGGTTATCCCAGCAAAAGCAGATCCCACAAAAATTTCCTACCTGAATGCCTTTCATTTGTTTATCTAGCACCTAATACATATCATCATTCCTGCCGCGGGCTATGCCCCGCCGATCACCTTGGCCTGGACCGGCAAAAGAACCACCACCCTGCCGATAACCCCGTCCACGTCCACGACCCACATCCAAATCATCAGTTCGCCCTCGACCTGTATATGAACCGTCTAAATGTCGATCATCTCGACCTCGGCCCATAAAAGAACTCTTCAGTGGCCTGTTCCCCATCGGCGAGCGGCTTCTTTCCCTTGAATCATGCCCCCACCGACCACGGGGTGATGGGGGGCGTCGATCATAGCCTCTTCTATCAGTAATGAATCCATCCCTCATGCGGTCTCTACGATCCCACTCATCAAGCACCGCCAAGTCAAATTTGCCTCTGCCCCTGTAATCGAGTTCATCATGGTAATCAGGTCTCTCCCTCCGCATGTGATCCACAAACCTTCCCCCACGCCCTGGGGTTGGTGAGCTAGCATCCAAATCCCTGAGCCCATCCATGTCCCAACCACGAGGTGGGGATCTATATCTAACCAAGTCTCTTCGCAGGCCACGATCAATAGTTGGACCCAAGATCCTTGGTGGAGACCCACGAGGGGGAGGAGAGTTGAAGTAACCCCTCTGAGGACTGCGACTGCGACCATGGAGTTCAGGTCCATAGCGATACTTGCTACAGTTGTTACAGTAAGTCCGCCGTGCAAAATTCAGATTCCCACAACTGAAAATGAAAAAAGCACAATAACTGAAATGACCAAATAACACGGCAAAAAGAGAGAAACCAGAAGTGTTTTTTGGGAACGAGAAAAAAGAAAGTACCAATGGACATGAATTCGAAGAAGAAAAAACATTATAATCAAGAGAATAACAACCTTCAATTCTCTTTGAATATCTGTTTTTAAGAGCACCTGCATGCATGGGTATATGAGAGAAAACTTACGAGGGATTCTGGCAGATCCAGTCACCTTCTCTAGGAGATAAATTAGGATCATTTCTATGAACATATTCTCCATCAAAGGGTGGGAAACCTCGACCGGATGCATTGTAGCCCCTCCCAAATGACCTGCCACCCCTTCCAGGTCCATAAGGTGGGGAAACATCTCGAAACCTTCCACCTCCTCTGCCACCTCGAAGTCCACGGCTAAAACGTTGTCCTGCTGGCCTATCGAACTCCAGGTCATAACGAGCATCATCCAGCCTTTGCCGTTGTGTAGGTGAAATGGAACCTGCGTGCATAGCATATCCTGAAAACAAGACCAGTAAGCTTAAAAACGTAATATACCAACACAACAGAAACAAGAGAAGTTTGTTAGAAGCCATCTGTTTGGTAGATCAGTCGCATGCCAACAGGTAAACAACTTTAAAAGAGCACTCCCTGTGCTCAAAGCTCTCCCCCATACAAGGAAGAAGCAGAAAGATGCATTAAGTAGCATGACATCTTTGCTTCATATGTAACAACACAGTATACAGGATTTGTAACCAAATTAAAGTGGAAGGTAAATACTGAAATCATTCAGTAATGCAAGAAACAAAACCATCTATTCTGTACCTCATTATGCAGTTTAGACCTAAGTATCAAGAGATATTGATGTCAAGTTTACCATAATCCTCATAATCACATGGCTCTGGCATTCCACTTTGCTTCATATATGGTTAGAAAGGACATGGTCCAGATTCACCATAGACTTCAAGTTTAGCCTAAATGCCAAATATCATAATCAAGAAGTAATTTCCTGTTACTTCAAATAAATTCAAGACAAACCACGTGCTGCTGAGGGCATCAAGCTGGACTTCCCAGTGAGAATAATGATGCAGGAGGGATTCAAAGTGTATGTGCAACAGTTCATCAACTGAAGAAACATTCTCTAACTTCAACACCAAGAGGCTTTCCACAGACTGCTCTACAGAATCCATTATTCATAACCAACAATGATACATACTAAA
The DNA here is from genome assembly GCF_000442705.2 of Elaeis guineensis. Taxonomy (NCBI): domain Eukaryota; kingdom Viridiplantae; phylum Streptophyta; class Magnoliopsida; order Arecales; family Arecaceae; genus Elaeis; species Elaeis guineensis. Next base: position 95,529,436 of record NC_025999.2, on the reverse strand, counting down.
AAAAAAATCTTTCTCCAAAACTTAGAGACCATGCCTAGATGCACATTGCAATATCAAACTTATCCCCTGCATGAACTAAGTCTTGTGAGTTGTAACTCAAGCATTGACGATGTTAATCCTCTACCAGGCAGCACCACGTAAGCAAAAAGACCTGCTACAAGAAACCAAGTGAAAGAGACCACTCATGAAGCATTAAGGTTCTAAATTTGCAGATTCAAGTCAACTAATGACAGGGTTCCATTCAATTTTCCTGCACGCTATCATGGGAATTCTGGAGATGAGCCTCATTTGACAAATAAATCCTTTACCAAATTTACCCTGTGCCAGAATCCTTTGCTGAATCAGAGGCCATGAAATGCTTCTCTATAAAATGTAACAGCATAATTGAATAACTGATGATCCCATTCAGAGGTTGAGCAATTTCAAAGTATCTTTCTGCACCCACTTTTCATGATTCTACCTACAGTATTGACTCAATGCCTGTGTCATGTTGGAACTGATTGCCCAACCAAACCTTGCAACTGGCACTGCCATCAACTCTAAACCATTATTTGTTTCACGTAGTAAATTTTCCAGCCTTCACCTTTTGCTCCTTTATCCAAACAATAACAAGCACTCACTTATTATTCCTTCATCCATACAACAATATACATGTCTGCTTCTTTACCCAGAATACCAATCCAACTATCTGTAACTTCAACAGATATTAACCATTCAAATTCCTAAAATACTTGTTATTTCCTTTACCAGATACCAGAAAAGGATATGCCAAGCTAAAATGTGAATAAAGGTGGAATCAGAATTTTGTAAGATGAACATGAAAATAGTGAATAGTGCGCCTGATAATCCAAAAATTTGGATGACTAACAAGAAAAGAAGTTCAGAATAACCATCTTGACTGCCCGAGAAGGTATAATTCCCATGAGTGCCATTACCTGCGACTCAATAACATTCCAAGGATATGCACTATAGAATCTGTCACACTAGTGTTACTTAAACAATATAACTTAAATGCCAAAAAACCAATTCATCTTTCTCTCTTTCTTCCTCTCCACCTTCACCAATTCACAAACCATGTTCCCATGTTAAATCAACTCTCAACCTAATTTCTTGTAAAATGTCTTAAATTATGTGCCAGTAACGTTATTTTCTGTGTAGAGTTACACTGATTAAGGTCTGCTGTGAAACCTGGGTCCATACACAGCTCCATCAACAAGATCAGAACACTGCAGTGATGCCTTTTAGCACTAAATGGCAACACCATCAAGAACATTGTATGTCCCCCATGAATAATCCTTTAGCAGTCTTTTTAAGCCAGTACATCCATCCTTACACTACTATTACATGACCCACCCACTTTTCCCAAAAGCAATTTCCAGCACATTAACCCACACTAAAATCCTGCCTTCATTACCAGTGATCTTGCACCCAAGCCAGCCAACTTGGAAACTGTTACAGCACAACAGCAAAATTCATTCATAATTTGGCATATTCTGGACCTTGTAGTGCTTGACCATTATACTGAATATTCAAGTTAGTGCACAAATAAACAAAAAGCACTTAGCACAAACTTTATACAGGTATATGATTGATCTTCGCAAATTCATCATATGCAAAATCTTAAAACCAAAGTATAAAGGAAGACATTGTGTTTACAGGTGTAAAAAAGGTCAATGCAAAAAGGCTCTAGTTATGAATCATTGATGCATGATCAAGAGGCATATATATAATAAGTCTGATCACTGTATCATCAAATTGGTCTAAGACACCAATCAGTTTATTTCATCATGACTTGTTTAAGAGCTTAGTAAAAAAAAAAATGCTTCACAGGAAATAACAAACAAGCAAACAAGCCAATAAACTTCTTCAAGAAGTTAAATAGCAAGCATATGGCAATGCGCTCAAAATGCTTAAGCATACAAGCCACCATACAACATGATAGAAATAATCAGAAAAAAGAAGAGCACAAAAAGATGCTACTCTTAGAAGTTAGAACTATTATTTAGCATCCAAGGAAGCGCTCCTGGCAAGCAATATATCAATTCTGAGAAGGGCAAATACATACAATAAGGGAAAGGAAAACAGAATAGTAGCAGAATAAATCATTAACCCCTTTTCCTAAACATTTGCCATAGGTCATTTTGTTATTTTTCAAAACAATGAAACCACTCTAACTTCAATTTATGATCAAAATATTTAAAATTTAGCATTTGAAACTTGTCCCAGCATTATTGGCTATCCTCAACTAGTTTCGAACATAGAGTCAAATATGGGTAGGTCAAAAGCCTCTGAAGAGAATATTTAGTGATTAGAAAATCAGAGGTCTAAAGTGAGCGACTATAAAACTCAAGGAAGCAAAGCAAAAAGTCCAATGGCTTGACTATGAATCAGGGATGGGAAAGTAGTGAAAACTTCTCTACTATTAAGTCTTTGAACACCAACTTGAAATGACTCTCATTTCGCATGCTAGGACAAGTTCTTAACCTATGTCTGCAACCAAAAGATGAGCTGGTAGTTTTACAAAGGCTGGTCTGCATGACAAGGAGCAAGAAACCAAAGAGCAGCTTTGCTTACTGACTACATTCATAGTGAGGGTCTGAATTGAAAATGGATTTTGCTTCACCACTTTAGGAAAAAGCGACAGTCCCCTTCCCAATAACTACAGCTCTACCAGAGCTGCTTAACCTAATGACAAAAGGAAAATACATTGGGTTTCCCTTTGTTGTAATGTTTTCTCAAATATTTAGAGAAAAATTAAGGGTTCCAATGGACCATAGAGTTAATCATGCCTGAGTTCTAGAATCTGCTTCTTTTGGTGTACTTGACTAGGGGAACCAAATATTTTTGACTTTCTTTGATGACTTGCACTAATTTTGGGATTGCTCATCTACTTAAAGGTTGTCTGCCACTATGGCACCATGTCCTACCAGTGCAACTGGTCTTATGATTAAACAATAGAATTTTACTGTGCTTATTTGATTATAAGATGTTAGTTAACAAATATAAGCTGCAACCTTGCAAATCGGCCAGCATACCAGTACCATAACTACAACATCAAACCTTGCACCGACTATTTGGTCTGGCTTTATAAATCCTCATTTGCCAGCTATTCCTATTTAGGGCTGCCTTTGATGTTAATCTTCAATTTATCAATCAAGAAAAAAGAATGTGGTCGGGAGTTAATAGACAAGTCTGGCCTATGCAATTATATGAGGTAGGAGATATGGATGGTAGTATGATCTGTCAAAGTTTGAAAAATACCTGAATGACTCTTAATCTAGCACCAGTCTCCATGCAGCAGTGACATATTACTAGTCTGGGCAACATTGCATGACAGTAAAAAAATATTTACTATATCAAATGTTCCACCAAGACTCAAAGGTTTAGGCAAAGAAAGGAAAAGAGAAGGTTTGATGTAAGGAACTGCATTTATCACTGACTCCCACAATTAATATACAATTAGCATAAACTTTAAGGAACCTTGAATAATTCAATTCACACAATACACGATCACCAACCATCTACCAATTAAAGGTCTATTTATTATCTCAATTAGAAAACACTTAGAGTTATCAAGACCATGATACAGACCACCTATAAATTTAGCAAAAAGAGATGCACCATTTCAAAACTACAAAACCAAAGTACTAAATGTCATCCTGAGTATGAATGCAACCCTCTTAAGTTCTCATATTTTTGCAGTTAAATCTGAATTGAACTAACAACAGAATAGGTGCAGATATCATTGCCGCCCACTTCAGTTTAGCCCAAAACACATCTCTGCTTCTATTAGCAGGTTTAAAGATAATGCAGTCGACCATATTAGTTAATGGCTTAAGATAAATAGGAATGAAAAGACATGAATCATATGATCATTAAGATTCTTTTTTCTAGGAACTTCTAGGATATGTGAAAGCAATCAAATCAGTAAACTAAAAGAGTAAGTTTTGACCTAATCATTTTGCACATGTTATCCAAAACTAATTAGCACATGTTTCCTGCAATAAACAGGAAATACAAACTACAGTTACCAGGTAATGGGTTACCAAATCTATGCTTCAAGGAAAACCAGAATTTGGAATCCACATTTACTCTAGAGGGAACATGCTGAAAAACATCATGAAGAGCATTAGAAATATAAGATCACTGACAGAGAATGCTCTCAAATACATATCTTTCCCAGTTGTTCATGCCTCACCATGATATTGTCAATCTCTTTCTTCTTCTCTGTCTTTCATAGTTTTGTTTTCCCCACTTACATGCATCAACTTCAGCATTTCACTAGTAGCTATATAGCAATAATGAAAGATAAACAGCAGAACCAAGAAAGGAAATAGTCCATTTAAAAGTACTCGGTTGAGAAAAATATTATGAAAATTACAACTTCTTGGCTTGTTTGGTCCATTCTGAAAATAAGGAAAAACAATAGAGGAGGGGGGCCTCTGTTACGAAGATCATAATACGCTGGCTATTAGTGTATGACCATAAGTGCAGAGATGGAGAAAGAAAATGAAATATAAATTTCCCAGAGCTTCTTTTCTTTGATTAAGATACAATGCTTCTTTAATATGTGATGCAAGTTTAATATTATTCCAAGGATCCACAATCCAAAATTCTCAAACCCTAGTTTGCCGAAAGCCTCGATTTGTACCGTCTTAAAGGATTTACTTCAGGAAGGAGACGAAGAAAAAAAGAGAGAGAATCGTATCCACCTTTTCTTTTCCATACCATACCCCTAACCTCATGTAAATCTGAAAATAAAGCAGATATTATAAACATAAAACAGCGAATCACATCAAGGTTCATCATAACTTTCGAACTCTAGGGTTTCCGAAGGAGGAGACTATATACGGACCTTGACTGAATCGCTGGTAACGAGGGTGGAAGCCAGTAGGACTACCGCGGCCGTGGAAATCCGGCGGAGAGCCACGGCGGCGGTAAGGCGGCGGAGAGTCCCGGCGGTGAAGGGGCGGCGGCGAGTTGCCGTGGCGGCGGAACGCCGATGAGTCGCGACGGCGTAAATCCAGCGGCGAGTCCCGGCGGCGAGGATTGCGCGGAGAGTCTCGGCGGCGGAGTCCCGACGGCGATTCGCGGCGGTCGCTCGCGGGGTGAACTTCCTCGGCCTCCAAGACGTCGCCCGCTCCGCCGCTGTCGGACGGCCGCACCACCATACTGCTAAGACCACCTCCGGTGCGAGCCACCCGAGGTGGCGGCGAGGGTTCCGGCGGCGGAGCCTCCTCTCTTTCGCGGGGCCGCATCTCTCTCTTGATCAGAGCGCAGAACAAGGTGAAAGGATGGACGACAGACGTCGCCTAAGGGCGGATCTGAGGTCTTAATGGGCTCAGATCTCAATTCGCTTTTCGATAGTTTTTGAATCCGCCGTTGGATGTTAAGCGTTGATAGAGACCTAGTATTCAACGTATGGGATGAGATTTTAGACGACCCTGGGAATCCACACGGGCTTTAGAATTGATGGTTCCAGCAACGGCTGAGGCCTGGAAGCTACCGCCTGCCGACGTCTCAAACAACAGCATCGTGAATACGAGAAATTATTAGCCAATAGTCACTCGCCACGTTACGCCCTTTTCGCAAGGTCAAACCAAAGGTGAGGTTTCATCCAGTCATCCAGGTACATCCGCCCAGCATCTGGACCGGGTCCACAGGTACACTACCCCAACATTTGGACCTTGACCGGGTCCAGTGGACCCGTTGCATCTAATAAGTTTTCCAAGAATGCATGGACTGATTATCTCGTACCAGTCCTTTTTGGTTCTATATTTTTTTTTAATCAAAAATACTTTTCTAAATTAAGGATATCTCAAAAAACACAAGTATCTGAGGATTATATTTACTGGAAGAGGATTTATACTTGCAGTGGAATTTACACACTCTTGCCTACTTAGACACTCGTCTACTAGGCGAGTTAATGTGTGCAGATAAATTATCAATAAAATAATAATATATACAGAAAAATCAGTATCAAATTTTTTTGGTGAGAGAATTTTGAGATAAACATATAATAGGAGTTTGTGTTATACATTAGCAAATATTTATGAGACATTGAGTAGGAATGATTGCATAACTATAAAAATATGCAACACACTTCAAATATGACTTCTTTTCTTGTGCCATAGAATATGTACATATTATCTTTCTATATAATGAATAGGTATATTTTATAATATATATATGTAAATGTGTATATGTATATGCTCCTACTTGGATGTCTTATAGTTTCTAAATATCTTAAGTGTTGATCTATACTATAATCTATGGTTTGCTAGTGCAATACATGAACATGCGTCATATATTATTGCATATTGACTCACATTAGCAATCATTCTAATGTAGTTTTATTGTAGCAAAATATTATAATAAATCTTACGTTCTATTAGTTTGAATTTAAGAATAGTTTATTTGTTCTAACTTGGATGCACATGATTTGCTAGATAGATTCCTACGAATGTATTCAGTCTTGACAAGTAATGTATAGCCATGTTTGATGTTTACAGAATGCGCCTAGCATGACTTGCATGTTATGTACACACAAAAAAAAAAAAAAAAAAAATTTTATCAACTTATACATTAAAAGTGTAAGATATCACTTGGAAATATACTTTAACCTTTTTTTGCTACAGTAAGGGTGGATCTGGTACTGAACAAATACGATATGCCAACAATCTCTTCCAAGCGTACGTTTCAGAAAAAAAGCAATCCCTTCGAGTACACCCCCGCATGAGCTAGATGATACCAAGGATACCCACGTAGAAAGGTTTTGCTCAAGTACTTTTTTCATATATTTTAGTAGACCGGGAGATTGAGTTCTAATTGCCAATTTTTAATTGATGGAGGATGTTATAAGAAATTCTTAGTCAGCTGTATTTATTTATTTATTTATTTGTCATTTCTCTGCTTCTTTATCCCTTATCTTTTCACTCCAATCTATTTCACACCAACGAGAACATTCTCCCTTGTACACCACCATTGCAGAGAGCAACATATCTTTGACCATAAAATGGCCCTTGCATATCTTTTTTTTGGTAAAATGCCCCTTGCATATCTTTAAAATGAGAATTATGTAAGCATTATAGCAAAACCTAAATTAGAATGATTGCAAAAAATAAAATTAGCAAGATATAAAGATAAAACCCACAACACGATATGATCACTTTATACAATATGCAAAAAATTCTTTTACCACCGAGAAATCTATTATTTAGCACTTAGATGCATAGTTATCTAAACTGAGTGCCCACTTATAAAACCCCGTGCTTGAGGCTCCATGTTTTCCAAGCCATGTACATAACTATATATCTAGATTATAACATTGGGGATGGGCAACTCCCTCATTTCCTCTTTCACACACACACACACACACATGTATATGTACAAGTGTGTGTGTGTGTGTGTGTGTGTGTGGGTATGTGTACAACAATTAACAAAGGTATCCTAGCAAACTAGAAAAAAAGGAAGAGCTTGACCAATGCCCGTGCAATAATTAGTTTTCAATGTCAAATGAATAAGATATCAAAAAATTCATATAGAGTCAGTGAATTAGGCCTATTAAACAATATAGTTGGTGGTTTAGGCCTACCAATGTACGTGCATTCGTTTGGTCTTAAATTAATGCATTCAACGGCTCACGTTGTGGCTACTTCACACTAGTCTTAAACAAATCAACCTGCGAGTTATTCATTAAAAAATAGTCCCTCTTTCGCACACTTCTTTTGAAACGTTTGATCCCGACCGGAGACTTAAGACAGCAGGAGCAATCACTTCACTATAAATCTAGAACGAACTTTGATAGAGAACTTATTCAAAGAGGAAGATGGATAATCTAATTCACATGAATTATGATTGAAATTGTTTGATCATATTTCTTCAAAGTAGAAGTGAAATATAATCAACTTAAATTTAGGAGAGCTATTTGGAATCTCAGAAAAAAAAAAAGATTCTATATCTTATTCTGCTTTTCGTGAAAGAAAACCAATTAAATGGGAGATTGTCCTCAAATAATGAGCCGGGACAACTATATAATTAGATGATATTAAGCAAGTTTTTCATCTGCAATGGGATTTGAAAAAAAAATTAATCATAGTTTGGAATCTCTTTTCCCTGTTTGTTCTGTTTAAAATGTGTTAAGACGCAACAGTTGATTGGACATGAAGAGGTAAAGAACGGGTGGTGGTCCACAGGGCCGGTCCTGATATTTTTTAGACCTAGGGCTAAATGAAAAAAAGGGGCCTTCTCTAATAAAAATTAATATATTTTAAATATTAATTATTATTGAAAAATTAATCCACATGCAATAATTTTCTATAGATATATTCGTTAAGCAACGTGTAAAACCTATCATTAACCTATTTAATTATTTTTTTATTATAATATTGTAGAAAACCAATTTTGCATCCCATTAGAATATTAATGCAGGGCCTAAGGCCTAGAGCAGTCGTCCAATTCGACCTGCCCCTGTGCTGGCCCTGCTTCCCTCCTCTCTGTCAATCTCTTGAAACTGGTTTACTCACATTCCTCGATACCCTATGATGCTTGCCACAAGGGGTCACAAATATGATTCGCAAGGATTATCGAATCTGATCTACTGATTCACATCTTTTGTGCATGGCACAACATCTCCATGAGGCACTTATCCCATTCTCTTACCCTCTCACTCCCTGGCAGACGCAGACGGAAAAAAAAAAAAAAAAAAAAAAAAAAAAAAAAGAAGGGGCCTGGGGGCCTGGGGCGGTCGCCCGCTTTGACCCGCCCCAGGGCCGGCCGTGGTGGTCCATGACTATGCATGCTCGATATATTATATTATATTAATACCATACCGGAGCATAAGTAAGGTTAGCAAATTATAACTAATTCGATTCATATTTAATTTGCCATAAGTAAATTTTGATTTAGATTAAGTGAATTTATATTATAAATAGATTAATCTATTTAAACCATTTAATATTTAGGTCGGATCTGGATTTCATATTTTGATCCATTTAATTTATTTAATATTTGAATTGGATTAAGTCAGATAGTTCGTTTGATCTATTTAATCCGTTTAACCCATGTAAGACATATTTAATCTATTTAAAGACTTGCTTAACCTATTTTTGATTTATATTATCCGATCTATTTAATCAGTTAAAAATTTATTTAATCTGTTTAACTCATTTAATCTAACTTGAGCCGTTTAATCAATAGACTAAGATTCTGTTTGGAATTGCTGTTGGCAGTAGAGTTTTTGAAGTTTTTGAAAGTAGAACTTTTGAGAAGTAGAATTTTTGGAAATAGAGTTTTTACAAAATGCTATTTGCTGTTTGATAACTATATTGATAAAGTACTTTAAGAAAAGCAAAATAGCTTACTGACATTAGTCAAAAAGTACTTTTAAAAAAAAACTTCAAAAAATAGCTTTATTCAAATATATCTTTTAAGCTTTCCGGCAAAAGTCGAAATAGCTTTTCGATTTTTTTATTAAACATTATTGCATCATTCTAAAATACTTTCTGAGTCAGAAAATATTTTCTGGCATTCTAAAAGTTTAACCAAACAGAATCTGTAGGTTGGATTGGATTATCTATTTAATAAATAGATTAGATTCAAATATAAATTTTTAATCTATTTAATAAATAAATTGAATTTAGATTGATGATTTTTTGATCTAACCTATATCGATTCAATCTATATTCGATCCGATCTAATCTAATTATCATCCCTATGCAGCATAAGACATGCTGAACATTATTGTAATGAATCGGCCTTCCATTTTTGAGAATATAAATTCTATATCAAGATGGTACTAGATAAGATCCGATACTAAGACTACAAATTCTGTGCTTCGCCATCATGGATGTTCATTACTTAATATGCTATAAAAATTTAATTATTGAAATTTTCTATTATTATAACTTATCATGCTGCTATATTATATTTAAAGAATAATTAAAAAAATAAAAAAATAAATCTCATACATTGCACATATCAATATTAATGGCCAAAATTTCTGCATGAATGTCCTATGCAAAGTTCTTCTCACTGCATGGATGTCTGATGAGAATTTTTAATTAAGTATAATTAAAGTTAATTGGTTAATATGGATTGATTTATGAGAATTTTTTGTTTGGTACAAGGATATTGTTATTAATGATAAAGATTTTTACTTGGTTATTATTAAAGTCATTGCTTAATATACTATTAAAATATTTTATTTATTATTATTTATTATATTATTTATTTTATTTTTTAAAATAATTATAAAAGAAGAAAACAATATTTCATGTATCATTCAAGGTCTATATTAATGATATCTGTATTAATGATAAAAATTTTTATTTGATTATTTTTAAAATTTATTATTTAATATATAATATAAATTTGATTATTAAAATTTTTTGAGGAAAAAAATATCATATTTTGTACGGCCATATTCTGTACCCATGCGGATGGTACGATAGAGCTCTCGGCACATACGACTCTTTGGAACGCATGCCAGTAGCGGCCGTTGGTCCTCCGCCAGCTTTTGTCGGTGCAAATGAAGTACAGTACCTAAATTCGAGAGTACGAGATCTCATGTTCACTTTCAGATACCTGCGATCTTCCTTTATTTTCACTTTTTTTTTTTTGAAGTTTACCTACATGATCTTCGAGAAGATTAGTTGTAGTTGGTCGAGACGACATAAAAATTTAATCCTTTGGTGCAGTAGCAGATGTCAAGTATAGATCGAATTGAATCAGATTGAAAGAAAAATTTAATATGATTGAATTCAATTAGATTAAAAAAAATTCAACTTGTTATCGATTGTTTATCATATATAAATCATTTGAAACTGAAACTAACAATTTGTAGCAGGTTCGGATGGATTGTGTCGATTTGAATTTCAATATTGATCCAATATTGATATTAAACATCACAAATCAATACACCATTCAGTTCATATAGAAACTAAGATATAATAATTTCATAACATCCATAAGTTAGTAAATAATATATCATAATTATTAATTTCTAATTTTTCAAATAGTTTCAGTATTGAAAATATTATATCAGTCGGTTGGATTCGATTTCATATAGATTAAAAATATAGAAATTGAACTGATCATAATTAATCGAATTTTTTACGAATCATAACCCGATTCAAATCTTTCAACCGATCAAAACTAATGTTTATCGGATCGAATTGGGTGGATTTCTTCGGATTTCAGTTATTTGCTTAGCCCTACCAGTTGGGAGATTGCAAGCGCTATTGATCAAGATGATGAGAGTTCAGATGGCTTCTTTTCTTGTGTTTCTAATTTTTTTGAAGGCAATAATTTGATTGAATCTGATCATGAATAGTCAACCAAGATCCTCTATAGTGTGGCCTGCATACGATAGAGTTTAGTGTATTTTCAGATAGCTGCCATCAAGAAATGGTGTCCAATAAACAATGTACATCATGTATGATACAATATATATTCATTGACTGTCTTATTTGATGACCATTCATCTTTTGATGCTGCATATGCACCACAGAGCATCCATACTCTTATTTAGTAGGCTGGTTGCAAATAGAATCGGATGGCACAGGGCTTTTCAGTTGCTTGCTTTATCTATTATCTCTAGAGCTTATATTAGGTAGTGCATTTACATCTCATAATTTATCATTTTTTTTTCTCATCGTGGTTAAACTCACTTGATTTTTGCGGCATCTCAAAAGTTAAACTTGTTTAGTTCTCGGATTTTTTTTTTTAATTGTTCTTTTCAGATGCCCTTGATTTTTTTTTCCCAGTTTTGTTTAAGCTAAACTTGTTCTATGTTGTTGCATTTATGGTGCTTTCAATGACCACTCTAGAGGCCAGGTATGCTTCTTGGCAGATTCTTGGTTGGAGCATGAATTGGTGCAGGTCCACCTGTAGCTCCCCTGCATACAAATAACGCTGTCACGCCCCGAACCCAACATCCGGGTCGGATACATGATGGCCGCACACTCCTTAGAGCAAGCCCTAAAAAATATGCAAGACCAAAATAAATATTACAATATTAACATCCATAACAATTAATTTCAAATATAATTCATAAAACCTTGCATAATTACAATTTAAATTTCTACGATTCTCTGATCAGGTACTATAACACTCTATCTATCCATCTGCTCACCCATAAATCTAAGCCATAGCCAATCATGAACATCCTGTATCTCTGAAAAGAAAAGAAAGATGAAGGGGTGTGAGCTTTACAGCCCAGTAAGAATTCCCATATCACACTGATATAGTAATATAGTCTGAAAATAAAGAATAGCAATAAAATTTAAAATCTCATGTTTAATATCCAGAATAATGCAAACATTCATAAATTTGCTGTCTTGTCAAAATAGATGCATCATCATATGTTAACAGGTGAAACATTTTTGTTCAACAATTGTTTCATGCCTTATCTTTCATTTCTTCTTTCATAATCACATGATTTTTAACAGTTTCCTTCTGGCTCTGAACTATCCAAGTCTATACCTCAGTCATCATCCGGATCGAATCCATTTAAAAAGTCTTTCAAGACTGTCCCAGGATGAGCTCCTGACCGGCTGTCCCACGTACCAAAGCCCGTGAGAGGCTGTCCCAGGCATAAGCTCCTGGCGGGCTGTCTCAGGCATGAACTCCTTGCCGGCTGATCCACCTGTAAGCCAGTGGGGGCTGTCCCAGGCATAAGCTCCTGGCCGGCTGTTCCACATGACAAGGCTAGTCCATACCATATATCTCTTTCTTTTCATTTAATCATTATGTGTTGATTTCATCAATCAATTATGTCTTGCATTATGATCAATTCAGATATGTCATATCCATATAATCATGCCATCAATCTCTGATACATATATATTGACATAACATACTCATGCTCAAAATCAAATAACAGTATCTCAGGTATAATAAATTCATCGATCTCAAATCCGACGATGCAAAACCAACGATGCAAGACCAACAGTAAAATAGCATATATATAATAGTGATCATGTACAGGGATTCTTACCTTTACCGGTGACTGATCCAAACACAGAAATCAATGTTCTTCTTTGATTTATGAATTTTTTTAATAAAATATTTCACTCGATATCATTTGCAGATGATCATCTCTTCGTAACCCTGATCAATATAAAAATTACGTATATGGAGAAAATTACCGATAATCGATTTGATAACACAAATCTAGAATCTCTCTTAGGATTAACCAAAATTAGGATTTACCTAAGTATCTAGATCCTCCACTGATCCATAAGACTTCTAGAGAGAGAAAATCCATGAAGAGAGAGAAAATTCTAGAGAGAGAAAGTAGAGAGAGAAACTTTCGTATCCTTCCGATGAGGCACTCATGATCGAGATCATCAGAGGTCCTATCAGGGTGACTCAATATGAATCAAGTGTTACAAATTTCGAATAGGATCGGACTGAGATCAGATCTACCGCACGAATTTCGGAGCAATCTCAAATCATCTTATTTTCATCTTCAAGTTTATTCTAGGGTTCATGATGCAATCAGAGAGGAAGAAAAGATCCTAGAGAGACAAAATCCATAAAGAGAGAGAAAAATTTAGAGAGAGAAAATATAGAGAGAGAAGATAGAGAGAGGAGAGAGAAAAAAGAGAGAAAAGGAGAGAGAAAGGAGAGAGAGAAAAATTCTCTCCTTCTTCTTCTTTTTATTTTATTTTTATTTTTATTTTTCTCTTTCTTTTTTTTCTTTTTTTTTTCTTTTTCTTTTTCCTTTTCTTTTTCCTTTTCTTTTCTTTTCTTCTTTCTTCTTCTTTTCTTTTCCCGCGGCCTCCCTTGGCTGAAACAGGGGAGGACCGTGAGGTCCCCCCCGGTGGCTCGGGCTCCGGTGGCTTGGCCGGAGATCCGACAACGACCGGCGATGGGGTTCGACCGGCGGTGGCTAGCAGCGGACGGCTGGCAGCAGGGTTCGGCCGGGGAGAATCAAGAAGAGATCGAAAAACAGGGGGATTCTTTCGTGACTGATTTTCGGCAAAAACGGTGGCCGGCGGCGAGGCTTTGGGCCAGGGGAGAAAGGAAAGAGGGAGAGGAAGAAGGGGAGGGGCTTACCTTGCTCCGGCGGTTGAGAAGAGCTCCGGCGAACCCCTTTTTCCCATCTAAGAACCCGCGGATCCTCTTGGAAAAATCCCTCAAATTTCTAAAAAAATCTTTCCAAAACCAATTGTAGAGACATAAGGGAGGGAAAGAGGATTTTATAGAGGTGATTTCCTACCCCTAATCGGACTCTATCGATCTGATTTTGCCGGAGACGGGAAGGAAGAAGACTCCGGCTAGGAGTCTTCCTCCTCTGTTTTTTATTTATTTTTTTTTAAATCTGGGTTGTTACATTCTCCCCTCCTTAAAATAATTTCGTCCTCGAAATTAGATTATGTCGTTTGAGATATCTATTTCAAAGTATACATTCTTCATGTCATTCTCAAGCTTACGATAATATCATATATATTATTTATTTCTCATGATCTTGTTATAACAAAAATTATTTGAAATCTCAAACTCATCCCTTCTTATTGATTTCTCAACTTTTTGAAGAACTGTAACATTTTGGACTTGTATTAATATACTACCATTATTTGTCTAATACATTTCACTCGAAATTCATAATTATCTCAGACTATCCTTGATAGAAAAATAAATAAAGGTCAAACATCGGACACTCTTCACAATCATCGATTTTTTTCTTCACTTGACCTTCTAACAAATTTTATATATAGACTCTCATCTTAAGAAAAATCTCAATCTTCTATATCAGTTTAAGTAACAATATAAAAAAAATTTTTAAAAATATGAGATGTATGTCAGGACATTCTAAGTTTGAACTAATAACAAAACTATCAAGCTTGTTAATAAACTTAAGATATCTAAAATTTCTTGACATTATCTATAATGAAACAACCTACTGACAAAATTATCCGGCTATGATCAGATTAGATCAAAATTTATAGTATCCTTTCATTATCAATAAAATCTTTCCTTATTTGCAACTAATATATTTCATCATAATATCTTTTGATTTTTAAAGATTAATATTTCTAATCAATTTAATCTACCACGCTTTTGCTGCACATTCTGATCTTAATTTATCAAATTATATAAGTCTATCAAAGATAAAAATATCCTCATATGTTAGATCAATCCAGGATAGATCCAACCTTCAAATTTCATATAAGACTTAGGCACAATTTAAGTTTTTTTATCTTTACTATCTTCGGGTATAGCATATAAAAATTAAATCTTGATCCACTTTCTATGTTTAAAATTATTGCATAAATTTCATCATAACTTGTATATCATTTTCTGACAAAATAAATTTTTTCTTCTTTAATTTAACAATAATATCAAAATACTTGTGAACCACTTAGAAAGGTAAGCTTTTGACTTAAAATTTAATGCAACTTGAAAGATCAAAGAATCATATTCAGAATATGATATTTTGAGTGACCAAAGATTTCACCAAAATGTGTATCTCACATTCTCATAATAAAATTCAAGTATTATTATTTTTTTTCTAAGATTGAGTTTCATATATGATCCTCTTATAGGTTCAATGCTCAAAAATATTTCTCTCTCATATGATGAAATTTCTTCTTAGACCATACCCTAATTAATTTTCTTTTGATAAGTCCAAAAATTTATAATGCTCAAATAATTAACATCAAAATCAGAAAAGTTATCATAATTTCCTTCCATATAAGTTTAGCATTCCAAAATCATCGAGTATACTCAACATTACATATCAATACCTCCCACTTCATTCTAAGGTCAACTCTTCTTATATTCAGGCCACCCTACTAATTGAAATTCAAGATATAACTCGTCAATTTTATTATAGATAACATATGCCACTTATGCATAAATTTCATCTTAATATCTATTGATTCGAAATCTAAATATTGAATCTTCTCTTTCATATCTATCATGTTCCTCATGATCATAACCTAAGTTTAAATATCACTAAAGTCATAATTTCGAATAATTATAATCTTAAGCTTAAATACCACTTAAATCATATTCTCTAATGATCATCACCTAAACTATAATATCATTCTATTACATCCTTAATGATTATAATCTTAAACTCTGATATTATCTATCATACTCTATTGATTATAATCTTAAAGTTTTGATATCACTTATATGACAATCCCTAGTGACCTTAAATCTGGGCTCTAGTACTGTTCTGTCATATCCTAATCACTTGTATCATTGTCTTCAAATAAACATAATCTAACCTCTAAGCTCAGATGCCACTCTATCACATTCTACTGATCTTACATAAAGTTTTAATATCTCTTCATAATCTCTAGTGATCTTAAACCTAAGCTTTGATATTATTCTATCACATCCTAATCATTTATATCGTAATCTCCAATGATCATAACCTAAGCTCTAATATCACTCTGTAATATTCTAATCACTTATATCATAATCTCTAATGATCAAAACCTATGCTCTGATACCATTCTGTCACGGCCCGAACCCAACACCCGGGTCGGATACGTGATGGCCGCACACTCCTTAGAGCAAGCCCTAAAGAATATGCAAGGCCAAAATAAATATTACAATATTAACATCCATAACAATTAATTTTAAATATAATTCATAAAACCTTGCATAATTACAATTTAAATTTCTACGATTCTCTGATCAGGTACTATAACACTCTATCTATCCATCTGCTCACCCATAAATCTAAGCCATAGCCAATCATGAACATCCTGTATCTCTGAAAAGAAAAGAAAGATGAAGGGGTGTGAGCTTTACAGCCCAGTAAGAATTCCCATATCACACTGATATAGTAATATAGTCTGAAAATAAAGAATAGCAATAAAATTTAAAATCTCATGTTTAATGTCCAGAATAATGCAAATATTCATAAATTTGCTGCCTTGTCAAAATAGATGCATCATCATATGTTAACAGGTGAAACACTTTTGTTCAACAATTGTTTCATGCCTTATCTTTCATTTCTTCTTTCATAATCACATGATTTTTAACAGTTTCCTTCTGGCTCTGGACTATCCAAGTCTATACCTCAGTCATCATCCGGATCGAATCCATTTAAAAAGTCTTTCAAGACTGTCCCAGGATGAGCTCCTGGTTGGCTGTCCCACGTACCAAAGCCCGTGAGAGGCTGTCCCAGGCATAAGCTCCTGGCGGGCTGTCCCAGGCATGAGCTCCTGGCCGGTTGATCCACCTGTAAGCCAGTGGGGGCTGTCCCAGGCATAAGCTCCTGGCGGACTGTCCCAGGCATAAGCTCCTGGCCGGCTGTTCCACATGACAAGGCTAGTCCATACCATATATCTCTTTCTTTTCATTTAATCATTATGTGTTGATTTCATCAATCAATTATGTCTTGCATTATGATCAATTCAGATATGTCATATCTATATAATCATGCCATCAATCTCTGATACATATATATTGACATAACATACTCATGCTCAAAATCAAATAACAGTATCTCAGGTATAATAAATTCATCGATCTCAAATCCGACGATGCAAAACCAACGATGCAAGACCAACAGTAAAATAGCATATATATAATAGTGATCATGTACAGGGATTCTTACCTTTACCGGTGACTGATCCAAACACAGAAATCAATGTTCTTCTTTGATTTATGAATTTTTTTAATAAAATATTTCACTCGATATCATTTGCAGATGATCATCTCTTCGTAACCCTGATCAATATAAAAATCACGTATATGGAGAAAATTACCGATAATCGATCTGATAACATAAATCTAGAATCTCTCTTAGGATTAACCAAAATTAGGATTTACCTAAGTATCTGGATCCTCCACTGATCCATAAGACTTCTAGAGAGAGAAAATCTATGAAGAGAGAGAAAATTCTAGAGAGAGAAAGTAGAGAGAGAAACTTTCGTATCCTTCTGATGAGGCACTCATGATCGAGATCATCAGAGGTCCTATCAGGGTGACTCAATATGAATCAAGTGTTACAAATTTCGAATAGGATCGGACTGAGATCAGATCTACCGCACGAATTTCGGAGCAATCTCAAATCATCTTATTTTCATCTTCAAGTTTATTCTAGGGTTCATGATGCAATCAGAGAGGAAGAAAAGATCCTAGAGAGACAAAATCCGTAAAGAGAGAGAAAAGTCTAGAGAGAGAAAATATAGAGAGAGAAGATAGAGAGAGGAGAGAGAAAAAAGACAGAAAAGGAGAGAGAAAAAAATTCTCCTTCTTCTTCTTTTTATTTTATTTTATTTTATTTTTATTTTTATTTTTCTCTTTCTTTTTTTTCCTTTTTTTTTTTCTTTTCTTTTTCCTTTTTCTTTTCTTTTTCTTTTTCCTTTTTCTTTTTCCTTTTTCTTTTCTTTTCTTCTTCTTCTTTCTTCTTCTTTTCTTTTCCCGCGGCCTCCCTTGGCTGAAACAGGGGGGGACCTCACGGTCCTCCCCCGGTGGCTCGGGCTCCGATGGCTTGGTCGGAGATCCGACAATGGCCGGCGATGGGGTTCGACCGGCGGTGGCTAGCAGCGGACGGCCGGCGGCAGGGTTCGGCCGGGGAGAATCAAGAAGAGATCGGAAAACAGGGAGATTCTTTCGCGACTGATTTTTGGCAAAAACGGTGGCCGACGGCGAGGCTTTGGGCCAGGGGAGAAAGGGAAGAGGGAGAGGAAGAAGGGGAGGGGCTTACCTTGCTCCGGCGGTTGAGAAGAGCTCCGGCGAACCCCTTTTTCCCATCTAAGAACCTGCGGATCCTCTTGGAAAAATCCCTTAAATTTCTAAAAAAATCTTTCCAAAATCAATTGTAGAGACATAAGGGAGGGAAAGAGGATTTTATAGAGGTGATTTTCTATCCCTAATCGGACTCTATCGATCCGATTTTGCCGGAGACGGGAAGGAAGAAGACTCCGGCTAGGAGTCTTCCTCCTCTGTTTTTTATTTTTTTTTTTTTTAAATCTGGGTTGTTACAAGTAACGGAGGTACAAGATAATTTTGAATCAAATATTTTGAAGGAGGAGGTACTTAGGGTACGTAGTTTCATTCAGATTGCAACACGTATTGGAATGATAGCAGCATGCCAGTGAAAGAAACCATGGGATGGTAAGAAAATGAGATTTAAACAATTTCTCCTGTGCCTTCTTTTGTGTGTTTTGCCATCAAACTTCTCTGCCTTGTGCTGACTCTCTGGTTTCTGCTGTCAGGTGGCGAGTGTGCTTCTGGGTATCAGCTGTCCCTGCTGCTTGCTCTCTGCATGGAATTCTGTGCCGAAAGTCCTCACTGCCTCTACTTAATTCCATTGCGATTGCTATACGGTTGGCCTATGCATGCATTCACTAGTTATGGTAT